>NC_063050.1:185000-485000 GCF_018812025.1 Megalobrama amblycephala
TTTGGGGAGAGGAAAAATATTCCAAAACTTTCTGAAAATACAATATGAGAATTAACTGCACAATTACTAGAAATGTGTAGCTTGGATATTACACAATTTGCATACATACAAAATTTGACTTTGAACCAGTTCTGTAGAATGGCGAAATATATAATAACATATATAATGTGAGTGTGTAGTGTTAATATCATATATAATGTGAGTTAGTGTTCATATGTAACATCAGATGTTTCTTACTTGGCCAGACTCTTTGTCGTCATGTCGCTGATCTTCACACAAACATCTTCTGAGTGACTCCATAAACGCTGAACATCAGAACATGATTATTATAAACCCTCACAAACAAAAACACTCGCGCAGTTTCGAATTACCCGCACACTGAGGCCATTTCCGGTGTCGTGCTGCGCTTCCGGTGTCGTGCGCGTCACGTGTTTGTCAGCGGAGTCTGTGATTGGTCGGAAGCGGAAGTAATCGCACACAGATCAGTGGATCCTAATCGATCTCAGAGCTGTAGATCAGTGGACACATGTGCTGCTTTCCGTCATTATTTACATCGTTATATCGCTGTATTTACAGTGTGCTGACGTCATGACGCTTTACTGATCCGCTGATATGGTCACATGATAATCAGACTGAAGAAGAGTATCATGAAGATCGAAACACCGGCGGATCCACAGATGGAATCACCTTCATCATCCTCCTCATCCTCCTCGAGCAGTAAGAGGAGAGCAGACAGTGTGATGTCAGACTGTCAGAAGAGACTCAAGCTGCATCAGGTGACTCACATTCACTCATGCTGAAGTACTTTTAAAGTAACTAGTAAAGTAACGCATTACTTTTAAAAGTAACTTTACTCAACACTGGTCATTAATGTTCATTAGCCTATTAAGTGCTGAGTTCATATAGACTCTGTGTGTGTGTGTGTGTGTGTGTGTGTGTGTGTGTGTGTGTGTGTGATCAGGATGTGCTGACGGTGAAGGACGTGTGTGATCTGATCCAGTACATCACACTCAAGCGCTGTAACAGAGTGAAGAAGCCCAGGTACACACACACACACACACACACACACACACACACACACACACACACACACACACACACAGTGATTGACAGGTGACAGTGTGTGTTTGTGTGTCCAGCTGGTTCAGTGTCAGTGATGATGCGCGTCTGTCCCGCGTGAACGTGATGATCCTGGACGGACTGACGCAGAGTCACTTCTACAGATACTTCAGTCAGTTCAGACACCTGCAGAGATACAGCTCAGTGAGTCACACACACACACACACACACACACACACACTCACACTCACACACACACACACACACACACACACACACACCCACCCTCTCACACATGTTACTGATGAATAGGGCTGGGTATTGACACAATTTTCACGATTCGATTCAATTTCGATTTCGGCAAATTTTCTAGAGGAAAAATCTCTCCACTAATGCTGTAAACTACACATGAGAGTCAGCTGGTGCTACTGTAATAATACTGAAGGTTAAATTAACTTATTAATATACAAACACTTAAATTACACTCAATGATGTTTTTATTATAAATAAAGTTTAGAGTTACATTATCATATTTCTACTCCAATTCGTTTTTTTTAAATATAAACATTTAAATCACGGCTGATTTATTCAAACATGCATTAAATATTGAAGAACATTATAATGAATATGTAACGGTGCATATCTATATTTATCAGAATGCTGCTTTCTAGAGTTCACTTTTCTAGCTGACTAATGAGTTTATGGTCACTGAATATGTTTTTCTGAGGTAAATGTGACGTCACGTGACATTGTTTACAAGCTGTTTTATTGACGTCTTTCCGAGGTTGAAGCACTGATTGAGCGATTACACGAGACATGATACGGATTTCAGTAAGTTGTTCTGTATATTTTAACATACCTTCAGATGTTCATGTTTATTTCGCTGTAACTGGTATTAAAGCGGAGGAGAGGATGATCACATGCTTCTCTTTAACTGAGGCGCTAAAGCGATCTGTCACGCCACATTAAACAGCGCCAAAACGCTATTTATTTTTTGAATCTCATAATAAGATGGACGTCATTTGAAATCTGAGACTTTGCTTCATATCAAAAGTAACAAAGATTATTGCGATTTATTGGATGGGAGGAGCTACATATTCTGCTCATTCAACTGAAAACAGACTAGACTAATTGGGATTTAAGAATCAATATCGTTTCGTAAAAATGAGAATCGATTAAAATCGAGAAATCAGTATTGTTTACCCAGCCCTAATCACTATATGGAGAAAGCAAAGATCAATCACATGTTTGTGTTTCTCAGAGATGGACTCTGGTGTCCTCGTCATGTGATCCGCTGACCTCTGACCTCCTCAGCAGTAAGGTCACCGTAGAAACGCACATGCCACTGCCGGGTGAGTCGCTGGTTCCTCTCTGAGCCGTCGTTCGCTGATGATCGCTGTCACATGACCTGCTGTGTGTCCCGCAGCCTCGCTGATGTGTCATCCTGTGATTCGCCGCTTCGGATCGAGCGCCGCTGGGCTGAGCAGCTTCCTGCTGACCGAACAGGAAATGATCAAACACAACTTCCCTGTGAAGGGTGAGACACACACACACACACACATGAGACGTACGACTGACACACACTCAATCACTTCTGTCCCATGATGCCGTGCAGGTGGGCGGGGCTGTGAGGGGTTCGTGTGCACCGAGAGCGACGGGCGCGTGACGGACGGCAGTCCTCTGTTCGGCCTGGACTGTGAGATGGTGCGTGTCTGCGCTCGGCTGTGTTCTGCGCTGTGATTGGCCGCGGCGCTCTGAACGCGTGTTTGTGTTTCAGTGCTTGACGACTGAGGGGTTAGAGGTCACGCGTGTGGCGCTGGTGGACGCTGATGGACGCTGTGTGCTGGATGAGCTCGTCAAACCACCGAACCGCATCATCAACTACTGCACCAGGTACACACACACACACACACACACTCACACACACACACACTACAGTTCCTCTTGAAGTGTATCAGTGTGTGTGTGTGTGCGGCAGGTTTTCTGGCATCACTCGCTCGATCCTGAAGCCCGTCTCCACGCGTCTCGTGGACGTTCAGAGTAAACTCCTGCAGCTGCTGCCGCGGGACGCTGTGCTGGTCGGACACTCTCTGGACGGAGACCTGCGTGTCCTTCAGGTACGTCGCTCTCCTCTACACACACACACTCACTGAACTGAACTGTAATGTGTTGGGTATGAAGTGAAGCTGTGTGTGTTTGTGCAGATGATCCACCCTCACGTCATGGACACGTCTCTGCTGTACCGTCAGGAGTTCGGCCGCAGGTTCAAACTCAAGCGTCTGGCTCAAGTGATTCTGAAGTGAGTCTGAACACAAGCTCGTCACGCTCACATGTTCAGCTGAGCTCCAGATTCAGTGTGTGTGTGTGTGTGTGATCGGCAGCCAGGAGATCCAGTCGGAGGACCGCAGAGGTCACGACCCCTGTGAGGATGCGCTGGCTGCTCTTCATCTGGCTCAGTACTTCATCAGGAAGGGACCCAGAGAGGTGAGGAGAAACTCTGATTCAGATCGCAGTGATTCAAACTGCTTTTGTCTCGTCTGATACGAGTGAATAGATTCTTTTGATTCATTTCCTTGTCAAACTGACGCAAAAATTATGGTCTGAATCACTGATTTAAAAAGAAATCTGATTTGGGTGAATCGGTGTTTTGAACAGGTGCTTTTAAATCCATTCTTCTCAATGAATCAGTCAATCTGATTAAATATGTCGGTCTGAATCATTCATTTTAAAGTCTGATTTATCAGTGAATCATTCTTTTGAATTGGTTCATATTTAATGAGTTGTTTTGAATGGGTTCTTCTCACTGAATCAGTCGAGTGTGAACGATTCAGTTGTCTGATGTTCGTTCTCTCTCAGGTGCTTGAGGATCATCATGATGAATTGTGGGATTTTCCTGAGATCGATGATCATGTGATCTCGTCCGATCATCAGCTCAGGTACTCGTCTCTATTTCTGACGCGTGATGCACTGAAGACGTTCCTCTCTGACGGTCTCTCTGTCCAATCACAGCTCTCTCAGCTTCGGCCACGCCCTCTACGGATCCGGCCAATCAGCATTGTTCCTGGGCGGAGCAGCGGAGACGAACGGCTCTGTGTCCAATCAGCAGTGCCGGAGACAGCAGTGCTTCAGTGACAGAGAGGTGTGTGCGGCACAGGTGCTTCTATTGAACTGGTTCAATTCTTTTGGTTCCCACACCTGTATCTCACTGTGTGTGTGTGTGTGTGTGTGTGTAGGTGGTGTGTGTGTTCAGACGGCTGGTTCAGTCGTATTCACTCAGTGTCCTTCGGTTCTCGTCGTTCAGCAACACACTGAATCAAACGACAGCGATGGGACGACAGCTCCACCTGCAGCAGGTACACCACACACACACACACACTTACACACACATGATGGTATGACGCTGACGTGTGTGTGTTTCAGGTGTGTGAGCGTCTGAGGCAGATGTGTGTGTTGTATGTCGGCCTGCTGCCCGCTGACAGCACAGAGAGACACGTACACACACTACTGAAGCGCTGCGGACGCCTGCGGACCGTACGACTGCTGCACCACACACACGGGGTACAACACACTCACTCACACACACTGATACACACTCACTCACACACACTGATACACACTCACTCACACACACTGATACACACTCACACACACTCACACTCACACACACACTGATACACACTCATACACACACACAGTTGTTCAGTCTCTGTGTGTCCGTAGGTTCATGCGGAGGTCGTGTTCGAGCATCTTGAAGGAGCTCAGCTCGCTCTAGATCATCTGGATGGACACCAGATCAACGGCTGCACCATCAAGGTCACACACACACACACTGTTATTGTTTTCAGTTATCTTTATTGTTATAGTTATCGGTGTAGTTTGTTATAGACATCGTTATAGTTTTAGTTATTGTTTTAGTTATAGTTAATTATCGTTGTAGTTTTAGTTATTGTTGTAGTTATAGTTATCATTAAAAAATCGTTATAGTTAGTGTTTTATAGTTATCGTTGTAGTTTGTTATTGTAGTTATAGTTAATTATCGTTAAGGTTATTGTTGTAGTTTTAGTTGTAGTTATAGTTATCGTTATAGTTAATTATCGTTATTGTTGTAGTTATAGTTAATTATCGTTGTAGTTATAGTCAATTATCGTTTATAGTTATTGTTGTAGTTATAATTAATTATCGTTATAGTTATTGTTGTAGTTTTAGTTGTAGTTATAGTTATCGTTATAGTTAATTATCGTTATTGTTGTAGTTATAGTTAATTATCGTTGTAGTTATAGTCAATTATCGTTTATAGTTATTGTTGTAGTTATAATTAATTATCGTTATAGTTATTGTTGTAGTTTTAGTTGTAGTTATAGTTATCGTTATAGTTAATTATCGTTATTGTTGTAGTTATAGTTAATTATCGTTGTAGTTATAGTCAATTATCGTTTATAGTTATTGTTGTAGTTATAGTTAATTATCGTTAAGGTTATTGTTGTAGTTTTAGTTGTAGTTATAGTTATCGTTATAGTTAATTATCGTTATTGTTGTAGTTATAGTTAATTATCGTTGTAGTTATAGTCAATTATCGTTTATAGTTATTGTTGTAGTTATAGTTAATTATCGTTATAGTTATTGTTGTAGTTTTAGTTGTAGTTATAGTTATCGTTATAGTTAATTATCGTTATTGTTGTAGTTATAGTCAATTATCGTTTATAGTTATTGTTTTAGTTATAGTTAATTATCGTTATAGTTATTGTTGTAGTTTTAGTTGTAGTTATAGTTAATTATCGTTATAGTTATTGTTGTAGTTTTAGTTGTAGTTATAGTTATCGTTATAGTTAATTATCGTTATTGTTGTAGTTATAGTTAATTATCGTTGTAGTTATAGTCAATTATCGTTTATAGTTATTGTTTTAGTTAGTTAATTATCGTTGTAGTTAAAATTAATTATCGTTATAGTTATTTTTGTAGTTATAGTTAATTATTGTTATAGTTATTGTTGTAGTTATAGTTAATTATCGTTATAGTTATTATTGTAGTTATAGTTAATTATTGTTATAGTTATTGTTGTAGTTATAGTTAATTATCGTTGTAGTTATAGTCAATTATCGTTTATAGTTATTGTTTTAGTTAGTTAATTATCGTTGTAGTTAAAATTAATTATCGTTATAGTTATTTTTGTAGTTATAGTTAATTATTGTTATAGTTATTGTTGTAGTTATAGTTAATTATCGTTATAGTTATTATTGTAGTTATAGTTAATTATTGTTATAGTTATTGTTGTAGTTATAGTTAATTATCGTTATAGTTATTATTGTAGTTATAGTTAATTATCGTTATAGTTATTGTTGTAGTTATAGTTAATTATCGTTGTAGTTATAGTCAATTATCGTTTATAGTTATTGTTGTAGTTATAATTAATTATCGTTATAGTTATTGTTGTAGTTTTAGTTGTAGTTATAGTTATCGTTATAGTTAATTATCGTTATTGTTGTAGTTATAGTTAATTATCGTTGTAGTTATAGTCAATTATCGTTTATAGTTATTGTTGTAGTTATAGTTAATTATCGTTAAGGTTATTGTTGTAGTTTTAGTTGTAGTTATAGTTATCGTTATAGTTAATTATCGTTATTGTTGTAGTTATAGTTAATTATCGTTGTAGTTATAGTCAATTATCGTTTATAGTTATTGTTGTAGTTATAGTTAATTATCGTTATAGTTATTGTTGTAGTTTTAGTTGTAGTTATAGTTATCGTTATAGTTAATTATCGTTATTGTTGTAGTTATAGTCAATTATCGTTTATAGTTATTGTTTTAGTTATAGTTAATTATCGTTATAGTTATTGTTGTAGTTTTAGTTGTAGTTATAGTTAATTATCGTTATAGTTATTGTTGTAGTTTTAGTTGTAGTTATAGTTATCGTTATAGTTAATTATCGTTATTGTTGTAGTTATAGTTAATTATCGTTGTAGTTATAGTCAATTATCGTTTATAGTTATTGTTTTAGTTAGTTAATTATCGTTGTAGTTAAAATTAATTATCGTTATAGTTATTTTTGTAGTTATAGTTAATTATTGTTATAGTTATTGTTGTAGTTATAGTTAATTATCGTTATAGTTATTATTGTAGTTATAGTTAATTATTGTTATAGTTATTGTTGTAGTTATAGTTAATTATCGTTATAGTTATTGTTGTAGTTATAGTTATCGTTATAGTTAATTAATGTTATAGTTATTGTTGTAGTTATAGCTAATAATTGTTATAGTTGTAGGTGTGAGCAGGCCGTAGCACAGACACTGTAGTTCGCTGACGAGGTTTTTACTGAAATCAGGTGCGGCGTCCCGTACACGAGCTCTGTCTGGATCTGGACGAGCGTCTCTCTGAGCGTCTGAACGACCATCTCAACAGTCACATGATCTACGTGTGTAATCTGTCCACTAAACCGCATCGCCATGACGACCTGCTCCAGACCTTCAGACAGTTCGGCCCCATTCAGCAGGTCACCAGCGCCGCAGAGCATGCTGGGAAACGCAGCAGACACGCCTTCATCAGTGCGTATGAATCCAGCGGAGCTTCATTAATGTGGAAATGATGTTGTGCTGCTTTAATTAATGCTGATTAAATACAGTACTGAGAATCAGTGTGTGTGTGTGTGTGTGTGTGTGTGTGTTGTAGAGTTTAAGTGCGCTGACAGCGCTCAGGCCGCAGTGGGCGTCGCCCTCCAGATCGGCAGCAGGAAGTTGTCAGTCTGTCACGCTCTAACTCCGCCCCACATGACCTCATGGATGCACACACACCCTGTTGCTACGGAAACCAGCCCAGAGACGGCAGAGGAGAGGGAGGAGTGTGATGTGAGTGACAGCTGTCAATCAAACAGAAACGCCTCCGTTGTTTCTCCTAGTAATGAGATGAAATGTCTCCAGGTGTCATGTGACCTAGAGGAGCCACTGCTGGAGCGTCAGATGAAGAAACTGGACGGGAGAGTGGGAAAAGTGTTTCGAGCGCTGGAGAGGAACTGCCTGAGCGTCGTGATCCTGCCTGGAGACAGCAGGTACGTCTCACACACACACAAACACACACACAAAGAGAGTTGTGTTTGAGAGTGTGTGTGTGACTCATGTTGTGTGTGTGTGTGTGTTGACAGCGGCGGCGTCGATCATCCCGGCCTCTGCTTCATTCACATCAAACAGACGTGAGCAGCTGCTGTGACTCCGCCCAGCTCGCCTGTGATTGGCTGAAGAGATTGAGACAGTTTTTATATCACACCTGTGAGCAGATTTTAATGTTCAGAATAAACATGTCTGAAGAGAGCAGATGTGAGGAGTTCTGTCCTGCTGAAAACAGATTTCATTCACAGATGAAAACTCCTCAGCTTTTTGAGAAGTGTTGTTCAATAAGTCCTGTACAGCGTTTCATTGACTCCCTGCTTTAAACTGTCTATAAAGGGTGATATTTTATGTATTTGAGAGAACTTCATCTGTTCATCTGTGTCTTTATGAACTTTTGGAAGCATCAGAGACTGTAAATGGAGGACAGAAATCTCTCAGATGAAGATGAACGATTGCGTTTGTGCTTTTATAAATGTGAAAAAAATGGAAAAGAGCGCAGGGTGTCGAGTTGTGTTTTTGGAAATTGAACTTTTAAAATCAACAGACACACACCTGATTAATACACTATAGATAATAACCTCTTCTTCATCAACTATAGGCTAGGACAAAGAATTTATAAAGAATTTTTAATATAAATTACTGTATTATTTGACGTTTATAACATGAGTGAATGTCACAAATATCGGGCTGAAGCCACCAGAGGAGCAGATTACAGGAGGACAACATGTCTGTTATCATTGAAGCTACTCTGAGATGTCTGAAGTCCGCCATCTTTTGCTTCATATTTATTTGCACTCCATTATGGACAAAAAAAACAAACAGCGAGACATCCTCAAAATATCTTTTATGTTCAAAAGAAGAAATATGGAGCGACATGAGGGTGTGCAAATGAGGACAGAATTGTCACGTTTAGGTGAACGTCTCTAAGATCAATGCTAAAGCGTGCCCCTGAAGGCCCTCGGTTACCGTGATCTAGAACCTGTGATGGAAATATTTTATGTCAACATGAAATGCACAGAAAATGCAGACTAAGGATGCTGAGGTCAAAGACCAGTCACATGATTAGCTTAGATCATTACAAACCAATCACCAGAACTAATCACAATGAAGAAGACATTGATTTTTACTCAACCGTAAGACTTAAATGTGCACGTATCTTTCACTCTGTTGTGACGAGTGATCTCCCGGCCGTAAATAAAACTTCATTTCTGCAAAGAGCAACTTGGAAGTCGTGTCAGGAATACTTTGGGAAGCGAATTACCTCGAAGGTACTGTAGTACTGTATTGGTACTGAGTATTATATATATTATATTGACAACTGGAGGTTGTTTGAATTATCAGTGGTGAAGTCGGATTAGTATTGGGAATTTCCGCACTGATCTAATGCCAAATAAACAAAGTTAATTCACATGAGAGCACTGCTGCAGTATTGAACCGCACAACACTGACCTCATCATCACACACACACACACACACACACACACACACACACACACACATCTAAACCACACATGACCTGACAGATATAATGTGTCGTGAGAAATCACACTTCTGTGACTTTGTACAGATAAAGGTTCAGCTGGAGTAGCGATGAGATGTTGTCAGTGTCATTATTCTAATGTTAATTTTGAAATTTGTTAAGAAATAAAGTCTTACCTCAAAAAGCTCATTTCCTGTCGGCCATTGCACTGTTCTCATAGTGCGCTCTCTCTAATAACACGAGCAAATGCGCTGTATATCACTTCAACACAAACTACGAGCAGGAAATGTCATCGTTATAAGTCATGAAATTACCAAAAAGTACCAATAATTAACGTCTCTGGTAGTGTGTGTGTTCGCTGGGAAGGGTCTGATCATCTGATCTGTTCATCAGGAGCAGTTTCCAGTGTTCATCACTTCATGTTTGTGTATTTCCCAGAGCATCTGTTTTGCCAAAATGCTTAAATGTTTAAGCCATTTGAATATAATTTTTAGGACTTTGGTCAAAATTTGTAAAAAAACTGAGTCGTGGCTTAATGACCATGGGAAAATGTGGGTCTCATGGGAAAACCAGTTGAGAGCCACTGGGGTAAATGTTGTTCCATATCTGCCTTTAACCCAGAAACTGAAGATCAAGTGGAAAATGTGTTGAGTACACTGCATGAGAAGAAGAAACCCCAAACCCACAGAGAGGACTCTGCCTCCTCATTTCACTCGCGTTACTGCATGATCTGCTTGACAAAACTCTGTCATCGCAGATCTATAAATCAAATTATTTTTTGCATTTATGAAGCTCAGCACCCAACGCTCTATCGCTTTAGCCTCAGGGATGCTCAGTGATGCTCTAAGATGCTTTGTGAGCAAAAATGTAGGACTGACATGCCCATTATATTTAAGAGTTTAAAGCTACTTTTAGCCTTAAGACGTTTTGTGAAAATGGCCTCAGGAGATTATGCAGAAGAAATAAGGAAACTAGACGACAAACACAGAACTGAGCAAACTAAGGTCTTATAAACACAGCGAATGATCAACAGAACAGGGAACATGTGGTTAACTCTAAAACTGTTGAAACAAATGAACATGAAAAAGCAAACAAAAACACAATGAAACTGAACATAACCCTTACAGGCTAACTGATGTATCTTTGTTATAAATGTATCTGTAATTTACATTACTGCGTCATGCACGTTGCTTTACACAATATTTGGATGCTCATTTTTAAACTGGATAACAAGATAACCTTAAAACTGTTGCATTTACAATTTCTACCATATGCTCGAGAGACTTACAAGAAACATCATGTGTGTTTCTCCGAACCACTGAAACACACATCCAGACCACATTCACACCTCTGTATCTGCACTGCTGAAGTGTTTTTGAGTATGAAACCTCATCTAAAATTAATAAATAGAAGTGTTCATAACAGATTACACATCTTTCAACCCCCCCCAAAAAAACACACAAACTAGAAACAAAACCACAACATTTCCTTAAACCTCTTTGTCATAATGCATTTTTAAAATCAAGTGCAATGACAAAAGCTATATTTGATCTAAGATGTAATAGGTTTAAAATGTTGCAGACAGATTATCATGCATAAAATACAAAGTAAAAACACAAACATTCCCAAAACCCAGAGGAAGATATGAACTCATGTGAACCTCATACTGTACTGAATGCAAAATACAGGAGATCTTATGAAATAATTAAGAGCTTATGATTAACAAACAGAAAACTGATTGACTGTTTGAGGGAGCAGTTGCTCACCCTCCGGCTATGAAGATTTGGATTTGGAGAAATGTATATTATGTGACCGAGTGCCGTCAGAACGAGTCCGAACACCTGATAAAGACATCACTATAATCCATATAATATAGTGTTTGTTAGAAACAAATCTATCATGCTTCTGGTTAAAATATAAGTTCTCTCTTCATTCTCTGTTCAGAAAGAAATATGCAGAGATCAAACACTCTTTACAATCGAAAACTGTTCTAACACACGAGTGGATGTTGATGCGAGAGGATGACAGGGATCATGGACTGTGTCTCGTACAGAAGTGACGGATTGAGGGTTAAAATGAGAAAAGAGAATGGAAACTAATATCAGACTGATTTCTCAATAACTTCCCATCATCATACCTGATGTAGGTTGTATCTTAAACTCAAGGGTGTCTGGTCCAAAGGTTTGCGTACTGTAGGCTACACTTACAGTTAAACCTCTTTCGTCAAGCCCTCTATACCTTCTTTATACCAGCCTTGACCTATGAGTTCCTGTTTGTTTGTACTTTGATGCTTCTGCACTTCACCAGATGAAAGCTTGTGTGTTCAATTCTAAAGCATAAATGAATTTGATTTTTTCTGGTTAAAAACATTTGTGGTCAAAGGCTTAATTGAAAATGACAAATTCTACACTTTTTTTATCAACTATTGAACAGGTTGGCTTTAGCACACCCTTACAAATAAAAGATTGATTTCCTTATTAAGTTTGCATAATTTACTTGTCAGTTAATAAGCTTAAGTTCATATTTCATAAACTATCCACTTGTTTTATGATGTTACTGTGTTCAGGTCATGTTCTCATGAAGATCCTCCCCTCGGCTATAAACAGGCGCTGAAACAGACACGTTATTTCATTCAGCTCCTGATCAGAGATGGATCTGCACATCTCCGCTGTTCTCGTGTTTCTTCTGGTCACTGCGGGCACAGAGACGGGCCGTGCTTGCAGTGACCCTGAGCACAAACACGGATCCTCACAGCACTCTCACTTCTGTTACGAGTGCACGGGTTTGAACTACTGTGTGAACAAAATGGCGATTTGTCCCTCTGGATTCTCCAAGTGCATGACTTCAACAATCGTAATGGAAAAGGGTGAGTCCAGTGCGATGGGCTGAAATTCACCGTTATACCTGACTGATGGAGAAGCTGCCATGATTTACTGCTGCTGAAACTGAGATAAATAACCAGAGCTGGGTAGATTACTTATGAATTGTAATCAGTTACAAATTACATGACAAAATTTGTAATCAGTAATATAATCTCTTTGATTACACATTTTTGGTAACTTTATCTGACTACTTTTGGATTACATTTAGATTTCTTTTGTGCTAACCCTTATTTGCTGTCATAGATTGTAGGATAATCTTGTGCTTTTTTTTTTTTTTTTTTTTACAGATATAAAGAAAAAATATATTAAAAAAATATATATATTCTATTCACCAACAAGAGCCTCAACAGATTCTTTTTAAAGTGCAATGTATGGACAATTAATCCTTCAAAATACTAATACTAATGTAATAATAATACTAATGTACCTGTTATTTGCTGATAGTAACACTGAATACAACAAAATCACATCTTACAATTTTAAAACATATTTACTTAAAATTAAGTAAATTTAGAAAACAACATTACAAAAATATTCTTGTTGTTGCAGATTTCTGTGCATGATTCCACACCCAGAAAAACTCGAAGAATCACAAACGTTTATAAGCGGCAGGTTTATTATTAAAAAAAATGAAAAATTAGGAGAATCAATTATTTGTGAACAACTTACTGCCATTGTGTAAATAATATGTAATCATGTAATCCATAAAAAAGTAACTGTAATCTGATTACGAGTATTTTAAAAAGTAGTTTGATCTAATTACAAGTATTTGATTTTTGGAAACTGATTATGTAATCCAGATTACATGTAATCTGTAACTACCCAGCTCTGTGAATAACTCATCACAGAACTGCTGCTTATTTTCTGGCGGAAATTATCAAATTCAGTCGCAGAATATTCTGCTATTTAATTAGCTTTTCTTAGTTTCAATAACAATACAATTTGTATTAAAAATGTGGTTGAAATTAGAAAAACGTAAAATTCTGTATTTTCTATTCTGCTTTGCAGTTGAGATGTTACTTTATCAGACAGACTTTTCACTGCTTTGTACATTTCCCATCGAAACTGTGCAGTTTAACTAGTCTCTCCTGTATCATTCGCGTTTTTAGGTGGAACTAGTTTGAAAATTAAGAAAAAAGAATGTATTGATGAATGTCAGAACGGTTCCTTTAACTACGGCATATTGAAGACGGCTTATTCCTGCTGCGACACCGACTTCTGTAACGCCAGAGATGCTCCAGGTACTGTGCAAATACACTCATTTTACTGTCAAGAGAAACGAGACGTGATTTCTGTGAAGGACTGACAGCTGAAGGAGTGATATTTGATTAGAAAATAATAAAGAGAGCTGGTTTTGCTCCGACAGATCCCAGACTGAACACTCCCAATGGACGGACGTGTTATTACTGTGACGGACAGAGCTGCTCGAACACAGTGAGCTGTTCCGGCACTGAAGACGCTTGCATTACAACCACAGGTTGAACATTTTTAGGACATTAATAGGACTTATTATTAAACTTTTGATACATTTCACAATGGTCAACTCAGACTAAAGCTCTGTTTTCTTGCTTTTCACCAGTGACACTCGGAGGACAACAGATGCTTGTAAAAGGCTGTATCACTAAATCTATATGTAGTCTCCTAAAATGCTCCTTTATTAAGGACCTCTCATGTTGTGAGGGGAACCTGTGTAACGGCGATAAGAGCGACACACAGGCCGTCACCCCGGGCTTCATATATGACGGTCTCAACCAGAGCGTCACCCAGAGCCTCATCCAGAGCTTCACGTATCACAGCGCGAAGAGCACCACCCGGAGAATCCCGTATAACGGCGAGAAGAGCGTCACCCGGAGAATCCCGTATAGCGGCGAGAAGAGCGTCACCCGGAGCTCCAGCATGCATAAGGGTGCGAAGAGCGACACCCAGAGGATGACGTATAACGGTGCTAAGAGCGTCACACACAGCTTCCTGTTCTCTGCTCTCCTACTTCCTGCTGCACTGATTCTACTATGAGACATACTGCTGGAAAATTAAAAATTAAAAAAGCAGGAAAAATCTCATCTGTTTTTTTTTTTAATAAGTTTGTAAAACTTTGTTTAGTTAAAGATCACAAAGGCAAAAAGAGAAATAACTGGATATGATGATCAATAAAATATTCCACAAATGCTTTTGTCTCTTATTTTATTCAATATCTAGCATAAGCACAACTAGCATAAGAGGTACGAAGGGAAACCGTACATCATGTGATGAGATTTCAATTTGTTTCTTAAATTGAGTTTAGATTCAGTATTGATTTAGTTGTAAAGACTTGAGGTAAATGTCAGATTTTCTTAACCCTCTGCAGCACAGCGTTGCCCTCAGGCAAGTTTTTCTCTAAATGATTACAACTAATTAGGAAGGTGGAGACTCAGTAAGGTGTGTGGGACTCACTATCAAGAACCATCTGAAGGTGGGACGTCCTGTTCTGACACACGGTCACATGGTGTGAGGAGAAGGCGAGATTATTTGCTTTAGTAATCTTGTTTAAAATGACATGAACTGTACATAAAAAAAAATATGTGTGCATGTATGAAGGTGTAGATAAGACATTTGTCAGGTTTCATGAAGATGTTTAGAAATTAAGTTTTTCTTTTCATTGCCTCAGGGCAACGTTGTGCGATAAGGGGTACTTTGAGGATGTTTTGGACAATTCCTCACATTGGCCATAATGTGTTATAAGATGGGAAGATGCAGGGTTCATGTGCAGGAACACTAAAAGTGATGTGCAAAAATGGTAACAAATCTCTATTTCACAGCAGAGAAGAACTGCTTTTTGAGTTTCGTACGGAGTGAAATCAAAAAACTATCAACAAAATGTTCCCAAATGAAGCAAAAAATGGTGTGGAACTGGCATAAAGTTGGTTTGACGTCAGACGTTTGATATTCGCAAATTTAGGGACCGTCTCTAAAGTTACATCCGAAATTGGTATGCATGATTCTAACTTCAATAACATTTGAAGGAAATAATTTACAGTCATAAAACCAACTGTAAAGTGTTCATCTACATGTCAGCTATGATGCACACCTTTTAGATTTTTAATATTTATTAAAATAAACTGTCAAATCATGTGTAAAAATGGCTATTTTTCACTACTGTATACGCTCATACAAAAATATGCCATAATTTAAAGCTCAATAACATTTGAAGGGAATAATTTACAGTAATGAAAAATAGCCATTTTTACACATTTGACAATTAATTTTAATAAATATGAAATATAAAAGATGTACATCAGAGCTGACATGTAGATGAACACTTTACAGTGGGTTTTATGACTGTAAATTATTTCCTTCAAATGTTATTGAAGTTAGAATCATGCATACCAATTTCGGATGTAACTTTAGAGACGGTTCCTAAATTTGCGAATATCAAACGTCTGACGTCAAACCAACTTTATGCCAGTTGAGGAATATTTTCATCAACATGTGTGCAGTAGAGGGTTAAGGTAAAAACTCAACTTATGCTGAAAATTATACAATCCTCTCAATATGGTACATTAGTGTCATCTTAAAAGATAAAACTAGCAACAGAGCCCAAACTATCAAATTCCATTTCTACTTTTTCAGATAAATATTACTAATATTAAATTGCACAAAGCACATTTACACACTGAACAGAGACTCTGAATATGAAAATACTGAAAGTTAACAATAATAGACTTGCCTATTTTGAGTCACTGACAAACACATTTTAGATTTTTACCGAAAAAACAAAAACACGAAGTCTCGGCTTTCTATTCGTTGTCTAAATATAATCCTTTTGTAAATATAACCATTTAAATGGCTCTCGGCACCGGCTTAGGCTAAAATTAAGACACCACAAACAGGTAATGAGTTAAGATAATGAAAGAATAGACCTTCTGTACATTTCGTTATACTCGTTTTTCTAACTAGCAAGCTAATGCCTTCCTGAGGTAAAATACGTCAAACCGTTTCCGCGATCGAGACACTGACTGGGCGATTACGCGAGAGATTATACTTTATTAAATTGTATTTTGTGTCTTCCAACATACCTTGAGACGTTCAGTGTTTATTTCGTGCTGTAATTAGCAGTAAAGAAAGATTACTCGCTGCCGATCGATCGGTTCAATCCACATTTATTATTTGGACTTCGCGTAAATAAGAGTGACATCTAGAGGACAAGACTGGTAATTACAGGATTCGCACATTTAAAAACAAAAAAAAAAACAAACAACAACTTTAAATTTTGTTAATTTTTAAAAAAATATAGTGTACCTTATGTTGTTGAACACCAAGGATGTCTAGAGCATTTTTGGTTGTGTAACACTGGATCATGTTGATAGTGATTCTCTACACCTCTATGAACTTGAAAACTGACTTCATACATCCACTACAAATCAAGATCATTCTGACAGGAGCTCCAGCATCATTTGAGGAACTGACGACACTTGGTTTGATAATTAATCTAATGCAACAAAATACTTGAGCGCCTGAAAACATTTGGAGCCACTGAACGAGGCAAGAGACTTTATCTAAAACAACACACAATTCATCAATTTTCATTGTAAAAAATATGATTTAAAATATAAAACTGGATTAATACACAAGATCAACTTCTGATGGTCAGAATTGTTGGATGAAAGGGTCCGATCTGAATCGCATCAGTGCAGGTCAGATGATCAAAACCCGCCTTTAATACCAGTACAAGACATGAATGCGTTCACACAGCGTGCATTAGTTTTGGACGCCTGTATCATCATGAATCATGATCTGAACACTGCAGTGTGAATCATTCACTCAAACTGAATTGACTCTGAATCAACAGCCCAACACAGAAGTACTAAGAAAGACTCTTTAATTTCATCTCCCTGGAAAAGGGAACATTTGAACATTTCATACAAAAAAAATACAAGGATTTGAACAGGACATTCGTGATGACATCATTAGACATTCTTTGACACGTCATTTCTTTTTTCTCACTGGAAATCTGAAGGAACTAAAGACGAACAAACCCTTACGAGGAATAAATAAACCTGCAGGACACGTCAACAGTTAAAATAAGGGAACGTTCTGGGAAACCGCGGTAAAATACTCTCACTCACTCACGCACACACACACACAGGAAATGGCTCAGTAACTTCAGCACCTTTAAAACGCTCTGAACTTCGGCCACGTAAGGAGAGGTCACAGGAGGTCACAGGAAGTCACAGACGACACGCCGGGCGTCAGGAGTTAAGTGCAGTCTTCTGATTGGCTGTCGGAGACGCCTGGGCTGAGCGAGGGTCCCGATTGGCTGCAGATCTCTCGCTACCAAACCCGAGGAACGTCGAAGAGGGTCGGCGGCGTCGTTTCAGAAGCTGCGAGAGAGAACACAATCAAACGCTCGAGTTCAGCGGGCGAGAGGAAACCTCTGTACGTCAATAAGAACGCTCACCGTCTGACTTCCTCTTCTTGTGCTTGCGGCTCCTTTTACCTTGACTCGGATTGGCTGAGGACTCCTCGGGCTCCGCCTCCTCCTGCACTGGGCTCACAGAGGCTCCGCCCTCAGGCCTGAACAAACAGCAGCCGATCAGAGGATGGGTCATGACATCATCTGAGTGAGTTAAAGGGGCGGGGCACTTACTGCAGTCTGGGCCAATCACAGGACGCCTCTGAACCAGCGACATCAGCGTATGTTTGTGAGCAGCTTCCTGTGACACCGGCAGAGAAAGTGGAATTAAACATCTCAAACGAAAAACGTTTGAAAGGCAAAAAAAAAAAAATACATTTTTAATAGTCGCTGCACTTATGCGCTGGTGTAGACACTAATAATTTTATTATCGTTTTTATAGTTGAAGTTAATGTAGTTCATTGTTGTGGACGTTAATACAGTTATCGTTATAGTTAGCATTCTTTAATAGCGATGCTAATATAGTTCATTATTGAGAACACAATTATTTAAAGTTCTTGTTCGTTCGTTATAGACCAATACAGTGATCGTTACCATTATTGTAATAGTTTTAGTTTGTTGTTGTGGACGCTAATACGGTGATCGTTACCGTTATCGTTACAGTTCGTTGTTGTGGACACTAATACAATGATTCTAACTTATCGTTATAGTTATCGTAATAGTTATCGTTCGTTGTTGTGGATGCTAATACAGTGATTGTTATCGTAATAGTTATTTGTTGTAGACCAATGCAGTGATCGTTACCGTTATTGTTACAGATATGTGATAGTTAGTTATCGTAATAGTTATCGTTCTTTGATGTGGACGCTAATACGGTGATTGTTACCGTTATGGTTATGTGATCGTTACTGTTATTTTTAGTGTTATCATAATAGTTATTGTTTGTTGTAGACCAATGCAGTGATCGTTACCGTTATTGTTACAGCTATGTGATAGTTACAGTTATCGTAATAGTTATCGTTCTTTGATGTGGACGCTAATACGGTGATTGTTAGTTATCGTGTAATAGTTATCATTTGTTGTAGACCAATGCAGTGATCGTTACCGTTATTGTTACAGATATGTGATAGTTACAGTTATCGTAATAGTTATCGTTCTTTGATGTGGACGCTAATACGGTGATTGTTACCGTTATAGTTATGTGATCGTTACTGTTATTTTTAGTGTTATCGTAATAGTTATTGTTTGTTGTAGACCAATGCAGTGATAGTTACAGTTATCGTAATAGTTATCGTTCTTTGATGTGGACGCTAATACGGTGATTGTTAGTTATCGTGTAATAGTTATCATTTGTTGTAGACCAATGCAGTGATCGTTACCGTTATTGTTACAGATATGTGATAGTTACAGTTATCGTAATAGTTATCGTTCTTTGATGTGGACGCTAATACGGTGATTGTTACCGTTATAGTTATGTGATCGTTACTGTTATTTTTAGTGTTATCGTAATAGTTATTGTTTGTTGTAGACCAATGCAGTGATCGTTACTGTTATTGTTACAGATATGTGATAGTTACAGTTATCGTAATAGTTATCGTTCTTTGATGTGGACGCTAATACGGTGATTGTTACCGTTATAGTTATGTGATCGTTACTGTTATTTTTAGTGTTATCGTAATAGTTATTGTTTGTTGTAGACCAATGCAGTGATCGTTACTGTTATTGTTACAGATATGTGATAGTTACAGTTATCGTAATAGTTATCGTTCTTTGATGTGGACGCTAATACGGTGATTGTTACCGTTATAGTTATGTGATCGTTACTGTTATTTTTAGTGTTATCGTAATAGTTATTGTTTGTTGTAGACCAATGCAGTGATAGTTACAGTTATCGTAATAGTTATCGTTCTTTGATGTGGACGCTAATACGGTGATTGTTAGTTATCGTGTAATAGTTATCATTTGTTGTAGACCAATGCAGTGATCGTTACCGTTATTGTTACAGATATGTGATAGTTACAGTTATCGTAATAGTTATCGTACTTTGATGTGGACGCTAATACGGTGATTGTTAGTTATCGTGTAATAGTTATCATTTGTTGTAGACCAATGCAGTGATCTTTACCGTTATTGTTACAGATATGTGATAGTTACAGTTATCGTAATAGTTATCGTTCTTTGATGTGGACGCTAATACGGTGATTGTTAGTTATCGTGTAATAGTTATCATTTGTTGTAGACCAATGCAGTGATCGTTACCGTTATTGTTACAGATATGTGATAGTTACAGTTATCGTAATAGTTATCGTTCTTTGATGTGGACGCTAATACAGTGATTGTTACCGTTATAGTTATGTGATCGTTACTGTTATTTTTAGTGTTATCATAATCGTTATCATTTGTTGTAGACCAATGCAGTGATCGTTACCGTTATTGTTACAGATATGTGATCGTTACAGTTATCGTAATAGTTATCGTTCTTTGTTGTGGACGCTAATACGGTGATTGTTAGTTATCGTAATAGTTATTGTTTGTTATAGACCAATGCAGTGATAGTTACTGTTACTGTAATAGTTTTGGTTTGTTGTAGTGGATGCTAATATGTTGATTGTAACTTATAGTTATGTGATCGTTACCGTTATCGTAAGTTATCATTCGCTGTTGTGGATGCTAATGCAGTGATTGTACCTTATTATTAGTCATTATAGTTATGGTTCGTTGTTGTGGACGCTAATACAGCGATCGTTACCGTTATCGTTGGTTATTAAGGACACTGTTATAGTCGTGGCCGACACAGACACTGACCGTCAGTCTTGATCTTCTTGACGCCGCTGTAGGTCGTCCAGCTGCTGTCAGCCTCATGATTCTGCTCCTCCAGAGACGGACTGATGCTCCTCTTGACTGCATGCAGCCTGGACACACACAGGGTCACATGACTGACTGACCAACTGACCTCGTGTTCCGTATCTGGCAGAGACGCTCGGACTCACCGGCTGGTCGCCATGGCAGCAGCACTGTAGGAAGTGTCCGCCCAGCCGTCGGAGGCCCACTTCCTGCTGGAGCAGGTGTTCTTCTGCCTGGCCTGCAGGTACTCGGCGTAGGTCTGGATGCGGTAGCTCTCGGCGTAGCGGCTGGTGTTCATGGCTGCACACAGACACACGTCAGGACATGACATCACACCCAAACATCAGCGGCTCGGAGAGTCTTACCTATCTGCACCTGCTCCGTCTGACTGAGAGACACGAACGCCGACGTGTCGTCGATCCACGACACCTGGATGTTACCTGAGACACGACAGACAGATCAGCACACACACTGACCAGAGTCTGTGAGAGTCTGTGAGAGTCTGTGAGAGTCTGTGAGAGTCTGTGAGAGTCTGTGAGAGTCTGTGAGAGTCTGTGAGAGTCTGTGAGAGTCTGTGAGAGTCTGTGAGAGTCTGTGAGAGTCTGTGAGTTACCGAAGGCGCTGAAGAGCTGGTACAGGTCACTGGTCTTCCACTCTTTAGGGAAGGTGACGTACAGGACGTGATCTCTCTTGGGCTGCACTGGAGACACACATGATAGAGGGACAGATGAATAAACAGACAGATATGGAGTATATATGATGAGTGTGTGGCTCTTACGGTCAGGTCCACTCATGTTCAGGTAGGGAATGTCAATCACCCTCATCAGGAATAACCTGGAGAACACAAACTCAAATCAGACCAAGATCAGATATGTGTGTGTGTGTGTGTGTGTGTGTGTGTGTGTGTGTGTGTGTGTGTGTGTGTGTGTGTGTTGCTCACTTGTTGTAGAAGGGTTCGAGGAGTTTGGAGCGAGCAGAGATGTGACTCTTTGGAGGAGTGAGGAAAGACCCTGAGAAGAGAAACCAACATCAGAGAATAAAACAGTTTATAAAGTGACAGTTCAGACTGAGCTCTGATTGGATGAGCTGATCTGAAGCTTCTCACACACACACACACACACACTCTTACCCAGGTGGTTTGCCATGGAGATGAAGCACAGTCCAGTGATGAAGGCGTCATAACCTGCTTCATGAAGCTGCTCTGTGGACGTGTCGTAACTCCGGAGGCCTTCAGGACACTCTGAACACAGGAAGAACATGTGACGCCTGCTGCTGGAGCGTGACGAGTGTGAGTGTGTGTGTGTGTGTGTGTGTGTGTGTGTGTACCAGTGGTGGGAGATTTGAAGGGTTTCTCTCTCAGCTGTTTGTGCAGTTCAGCCAGTGATGTGTTGCTGATGACCTCCTGCACACAAACACTCATTAAACACACACAAACACACCCTCAAAACACACAAACCCACATGATGCAGCACACACACACACACATACACACACACACACACACACACGAGACACACCTTGAAGGGCTGCGTGGATGCCATCAGCTTGGTGTCCAACAACCTGAAACACACAGACACAGAGCGTGAGCAAACACACACACAAAATCAGACACACGAGCGGTAATCATGTGATCAGTTTACCTGGGAAACACAGACATGGCCACCTCCTTAAAGTCGTCCAGCTCCTGCAAACACACACACACACACACACAGCTCATGAGACTGTCACACATCACCCAATCCCACAATCCTCCAGTGCGTTGTCACGGTTACCTCAGGCAGCGGCGCGCAGAACTGATGGATGGTGTGCATGACGTCCAGCAGCATGTTGTGACCCACCACCAGCTTCCCCTGCGTCACATGATCGTTCACTTCCATTAAACATCAGAATATGAGCCTCAATCACAAGATTCAGTTACTGATTTCATTACTGAACCAGAAGAAAAATTATACCAAGTATATATAGTGTGTGTGAGAGAGTGTGTGTGTGTGAGTGTGTGAGTGTGAGTGTGAGTGTGTGAGTGTGTGTGTGTGAGTGTGTGAGAGAAAGAGACTCACAGATTTGGAGATGGCTCTAATAACCCTAGAGAAACCCACAGCGTCGTTCAGCTCTTCCTGTAACACACAACACACCACTGCAGTGAACCAGCTGATGATGTCATGAAGGTGTGAAGACTGAGACCATGTCATGTGACAGCTGGGGATCTGTATGCTGTACACACACCTGCTCTCTCTGCTGTTTCTGCTGCTCTCTCCTCCTCCTCTCCTCTTCATCCACCTTACTGATCTGGATGAAACGCTCCTTCTGAACACACACACACACACACACACACACACACACACACACACACACACACACACACAGTATGAGAGCTTGTTCACTGATATAATGTTTATTCATGCGTGAGTGTGTTTGTACCTTCTCTGTCTCCAGCGTCTCCACGTGAAGTTTAGGAAACCTGAAACACCAGCAGCAGATGAGAGGAGACACTGAGCAGATGATCTCACACACACACACACACACGAGACTTACTTTGAGTTGAACGTCTGATAGATGAGCTTCCTCTGAAACCTGAGACACACACAGGATATTAACACTCATATTTAGATCACATCTCTATCACACACAAATATAAAGAAGTGTGTATGTGAGTCTGACCCGGTGCAGGGCTCCAGATCCAGAGTCTGATCAGAGCCGTTCAGGAGAGCGTCCACCTTCTGCCTGAACACACACACACACACACAACCACCATCATCATCATCATCATCATCAGACGTTGACAGTGTGAAGATCTGATTATGAGGCTGGTGTGTGTGAGACTCACTCCACGGTCCTGATGAAGTCTCTCTGGTCCTCAGGCACGCTGCAGACGCCCGTTCCCGAGGGGGGCGTGTACGTGACCGGCCCCGCCCCGTTCATCTGACTCCGCCTCTCCTCATACTGCTCCCTCAGCTGAGACTCCTCCTCCCGCGTCAGGTACGGGATCCCTACGGCAACCACAGCTGTCAGTCACACTCGCGGCAGACAGAGCAATCACATGACAGGAAGCGAGCACACGTACCGCTGCGGAACACCTTGTTGAAGTCGAAGCCCTGGCTGGCCAGGAAGTCGATGCTGGAGCTCTAGAGGAAGAGGAGCCAGAGTCAGATTCAGGAGCGGACGGGTGACTAGCGGCGCAGGACGAGTCTCTCACCTGACAGATGAACTTGATGTCTGGAGACGTGCGGCTGAAGGGCTTGGGGAAGATGTAGAAGTTGAAGGCTCTAGTGATGTACCTGCGGGACACAAGAATTTGATCAGATGGAGCTCTGGGTAACGCTGTAGAGACACTGCTGTGACTGATGAAGAGCTCGCTCACGTCGACTGGGCCTGGTCGTATCTGAAGGTGCAGATGCCGAACTGGAACAGCAAGAAGTTCATGGAGTGCTGCGGGAGATATTAACATCACATGAAACCTCAAACTCAACATCTGATCATCACAGGCAGGTTTACAGCTGGAGTTCAATACAGGAGAAAACACATCTTAACCATGAACAGGGCCGGAGTGCATTACAGAGTTTAAACTTCTGCGTTATCCATAAATGACATACAGCGTAAACCGTTTGAAGAATACGGAAAGCGGAAGCACGTGCAAAAGGCGATCATTTATATTTATAAAGCATATACAGTTGTATTTTTTTTAGAAAATGTCCGATGGTTTCTCTAGATAAGACTCTTATTCCTCGTCTGGGATCATGTAGAGCTCTTTGAAGCTGCACTGAAACTGACATTTGGACCTTCAACCGACATTTGGACCTTCAACCCGTTGAACCCCAGTGAAGTCCACTATATGGAGAAAAATCCTGAAATGTTTTCCTCAAAAACCTTCATTTGTTTTCCACTGAAGAAAGAAAGACATGAACATCTTTGATGACATGGAGGAGAGTAAATTATCAGGAATTTTTTATTTAAAAGTGGACTAATCCTTTAATCTAACTCGCAAAATGGCGGATTCGGCGTTATGATTGGTCAGATCGCCTGTCAATCAAACTCCCGGCGAAGGGTAAATACAAATCAATAGACACAAAAGGCATAGTCGCCATATTCGACACAACTGGTGCCATTTATAGCCAAATAAATCCCAAAACGTCACAGTTAAACACCACATAAATATCAATCAGCGATGTAGAAGGCGGGGCTTATTCCACCATATCGCGTTGCACTTTCTCCCATTCATAATCCCGTCTGAGTGTGAGTGTGTGTGTGTGTGTGTGTGTGTTTGTTTACCTTCCTCAGTTTGGTGTATCTCTCCTCCGGTGTGTCCAGTCCATTGGTCAGAGCACTGACTGACGGCCCGTCACTGATTCCTACAACCACCCACACACACACACACACACACACACACACACACACACAGTATTAGCACACAAACACGGTATTTAACACAAACACAAACACAGTATTAGCACACAAACACAAACACGGTATTAACACACTGACCTGTGAACTCTCCGTCTATCGAGATGAAATCCGCCTCCTGCACCGCGTTACACACCTCTGGAAGAACCTCCTTAAAATCTGCACCACACGAGATTAACACACATCAACACACACAACTGAACACAACCGCGCTAGCATACACTCGCGAGCACGCGCAGCATCACATTAGCAGGCGCGCTCGCGAGTGTATGTCTGTCCGCGGATCTACAGCGAGGTATTTCGTTAATTTTATTGTCTTACTCTGTCTCGTGACCTCCATCCTCTAAAGCAGCGAAAAACACAAACACACACACACTGGAAGCTTTAACCCCGGCAGCCGGAAACACTCACTCGCACTTCCGGTCCCTGTCTGTGCCTGCAGGAGGCGCTGTGAGGCCCGCTGAGGCTGGCGCGTTCTAATGTCTCTGTTATTATTTTCATATATTTATCCGAATAATTCAAACATGTATGATATAAATTAAAATCAGTTCCAGTGATTTCTGATGAATAATAATTAAATGGGAAATTACTGTGCAGTAATCAGACGCGACTGTGATTGGTTCATCTGCTCAGCGCAGAGAAAAGTAACTGTCATCTTTTATTTACATTCAATTAAAAATACACAGGGGCTATTTTTAGTAGACTAATTATTATTTATAACATCTTACAAGTGCCTCATGGTGATCCAGTCGAGCAGGAGTCTGATCAATCAAAATATTTTATAATCAAGTCAGTTTTCTGTTTACATTAAGGTGAATCATTTGTAATTCAGCGCGAGGCTCTTTAACGGCCTGAGGTAAGATTTAATTAGGTCAACATTTAAACTGTTTTCGACTGAAATGTTAAATGACAGTAATACCTAGTGATGCAAACTATTTGACTGTTTTTGTCAAAGTTTGCCGTTTTTAACTGAAAATAGCCTATCATTTTCGATTAATGTAATGTAATTTGTAATTGATTTACCAGACAAGAAACATTAAACATCAACACTTTGAATGTGTGCTTATTTAAAACCAAAAACCAAAAAAACAACATTATTTAGAAATTGTTCATAATAAATTTCAGTAGTTTTAATATTTTTTATTCCCTTAAATCTTTTAAAATTAAATTCATTTTAAATAAAGGGCCGTTACATTTGTGTTGATATGGTTTACATAATAAAATAATAATAATAATAATAAATATATCATCACCGTATCACAGCATAATCTTCTAATCATGATTTATAATTTGAGCTGCCAGGTCGGATTTCGCGCGAAATGTCAGTTTTACGTCGTTTCTCTTTCCGGTTACGCGCAACATCTGTAAACAAAAAGGGGAAAAGTCCAGCGCGTTAGTGAAGGGAAAACGAGGCTTTTCAAAACTCAGTTGAGCTAAAATGATTCGCCCTGTCCCAATGTGAAAACTGTCCACCCTATCTGCCCTAAATAGTTTTGAAAATTTCTAATGTCTATACTATTTAGGATGGATGTTGTGCACATTGGGGCAGGCACGGTCTTTTTAAGCAAAAGTGCGACACCTGCCGGTGAAAACTGTGTAAAAACAACGAAAACTAAATATGCATAGACACCTTTTACAAACCAATTGATTATTCATAGTAAAGCACATCAAAAGTGAAACTGTAATATGAGTTTATTTTGAGCTGGGGATGAAATGAAGGAACCCAAAAAATCCCAAATGTCTTTGTAATTAAAATAGCTTAATAAACACATTGAGTAATGTTTTAACTTAATGTTTAAACGTTTAAGGGTGATAGAAGTCCCTACTAGTAAACAAAATCATGTAGCGGGCAGGTGAAGTGAAGAGGTTTCTCTTTCCCTGATCTGATCTGAGTGTTAAAGGAACACGCCACTCTTTCTGAAAATAGGCTCATTTTCCAACTCCCCTAGAGTTAAACAGTTGAGTTTTACCATTTTCGAATCCATTTAGCCGATCTCCGGGTCTGAAGGTACCACTTTTAGCATAGCTTAGCATAGTTCATTGAATCTGATTAGACCGTTAGCATCTCGCTCAAAAATGACAAAAGAGTTTCGATATTTAAAACTTGACTCTTCTGTAGTTACATTGTGTACTAAAAATGTCTCCATGGTTGCAAGGCACGGTTCCTGTGCAAACGGGGTCACAGGCGCTGCGTAATATCATTGCTCCTGCTGCACTCATGGTACGGCAGCAACGTTCCTTGATTATTATGCCGGAATGAGAGTATAGTTCCTAGCCATATCAGCCTAGAAAATCACAACTTTTCATTTTCCGTCGGTCTTTGTACACGATGCAACTACAGAAGAGTCAAGTTTTAAATAGGAAAAATATTGAAACTCTTTGGTCATTTTTGAGTGAGATGCTAACGGTCTTATCACATTCAATGAACTATGCTAAGCTATGCTAAAAGTGGTACCGCCACACCCGGAGATCGGCTGAATGGATTCGAAAACGGTACAACTCAAAAAAGTGGAGTGTTCCTTTTAAAATGAATAAACAGAAAGAGCAGACCATCTGTCCTCCTGTATTATCAGTGTGTGTGTCGACAGAGGCTGATGGAGTCCGAGGACCCGTCGGCGGGACTGTCCACGTCTGAGTTCACCTGTCACTGCTGCTACGAGGTGCTGGTCGATCCCACCACGCTCACCTGCGGACACAGCTTCTGCCGCCACTGCCTGGCCACCTGGTGGGCGTCCACCATCCGCACCGACTGCCCAGAATGCCAAGCGATATGGCAGGGCTTTCCCAAAGTCAACATCCTGCTCCGGTGAGACATCTGTTCACACACGCCTCAGTGAAACACTATCAGACGCACAATGACTGTGTGTGTGTGTCAGGGATGCGGTGGAGAAGCTGTTTGCCGCTGATGTGAGCCGCCGGAAGCAGGCCGTCCTGAGCGATCCGTGGCTCCGGCATGTTCTCCTGGCGTTCCAGCAGCAGGGGGAGACACCTGGGGTGCAGCAGAGATGGCAGGGATGGGACGCTCCTGCGGTGAACCACGTGGAGATCAACCTGATGGACCTCTACTCTGGAGTCACTGCAGTGCTGAGCTGCGTGGTTGTGAGTCTCACACACACACACACACACACACACACACACACACTCACACACACACACACACACACACACACACACAAACACACACACACACACACACACTCACACACACGCTGACGGTGTATGATGTGTGTGTAGATGGTGTTGTTAGTGTACCGCACGTTCACTGCCGACTCCAGTCACGAGATGCTGCTCAGTAAACCACTCAGCAGGTGGAGCGCTAGTGATGTCACACTGTGGGTGGAGCAACTGGGTGTCTGGACCAATCACTATAAAGAAACCTTCCACAGGGAGCAGATCAACGGCAGGTAACACACACACACACACACACACACTCTAACATTTCTACAGTCATTTACATCTAGAATGATTAAGAGCATCAGTCATCAGCAGATCATCAGTGAGACTTTAAGTGTGTGTGTGTGTGTGTGTGTGTCAGATCACTGTCTGCTCTCAGCGATGAGGATCTGTCCGCGGCTCCGTTCATGATCGAGAATCAGTCTCACAGACGGATCATCCTGGAGGAGCTGCACAAACTCAGAGCGCTCCAAGTCTCCCTGAACCTCTGGCAGTACAAGGTGTGTGTGTGTGTGTGTGTGTGTTCATCATGTGTGGACACGCCCCTGACTGCTGATTGACTCATTCTCTCCTTCCCTATCATGAGCGGACACGCCCCTTACTGCTGATTGGCTTGCTCTTTCTCCTCCCACATTATCAGTGGCCACGCCCCTGACTGCTGAATGGCTCACTCTCTCCTCAGTGGGCACGCCCCTTACTCCTGATTGGCTTACTCTTCTCTCCATTATGAGTGGACACGCCCCTTACTGTTGATTGGCTCAGTCTATCTCCTCCCCCATCATGAGTGGACACGCCCCTGACTGATGATTGACTCACTCTCTCCTCAGTGGACACGCCCCTTACTGCTGATTGGCTTACTCTTCTATCCATTATGAGTGGACACGCCCCTGACTGCTGATTGGCTCACTCTCTCTCCTCCCCCGTCATGAATGGACAAGCCCCTGACTGCTGATTGGCTTACTCTTCTCTCTATTATGAGTGGACACGCCCCTGACTGCTGATTGGCTCTCTCCTCCCCTGTCATGAATGGACATGCCCCTGACTACTGATTGGCTCGCTCTTTCTCCTCCCACAATATCAGTGGACACGCCCCTGACTGCTGATTGGCTCACTCAATCTCCTCCCCCATCATGAGTGGACACGCCCCTTACTGCTGATTGGCTCACTCTCTCTCCTCCCCCGTCATGAATGGACACGCCCCTGACTGCTGATTGGCTCACTCTCTCTCCTCCCACGTCATGAATGGACACGCCCCTGACTGCTGATTGGCTTGCTCTTTCTCCTCCCACAATATCAGTGGACACGCCCCTGACTGCTGATTGGCTTGCTTTCTCCTCCCACAATATCAGTGGACACACCCCTGACTGCTGATTGGCTCACTCAATCTCCTCCCCCATCATGAGTAGACACGCCCCTTACTGCTGATTGGCTAAAAGTGTGTTTTGGTGCTCAGTCTGATCGGACTGATTTCAACATCGTTTTTGAAAAATCGCTCACTGCACCTTTAAGCCTGCAGGGCATACACAGCTACAGTCATTGTGAATTCACCATAACACTATATGCTATAGTACGTTTTAAAAATTATTTTAATTCATCGTGAAGTTTTAGAAGAACACTCTAATAACGCGTTTGATGGATCCTCGTCTGTAGGATCTGAATCCAGGGAAGACTCTGTTTCTGCTCGTCAGTCTGAGGAGTTCTCCGCGTCTGACGCTGCTCCACCTCTTCCTGTTTGATTACGGCGACACCTTCCTGCCCTTCATCCACACCTGCTGCCCTGCGACACGAGGCGGTCCGGCCGACACGCTGGTGCGTCACTGACTCTGTGTGTGTGAAACTGAGCCTCTCACAGTCCAGCCGTGACTCTTTCTCTGTGCCGCAGCAGGATTGGCCGGGCTGGCAGCAGTGGGCGGAGTTTCTGCTGATGTACTTCCTGTTGCCGCATCAGCTGCTGGCTGCGTTTGCTGAGCACTGGCTGAGCGTTCACTGCTGGACGGCCGGCGTCGTCATCGTTCACGCCACGTTAATGACGGTGCTGGACGTCTCCTTCTACTGGACGCTGTGGACGAGAGGAGAGATGAGGTATGAGCACATGTGAACACATGACTCTCCATGTTTATGATCAGACCGTGTGATCTCTGTGATTGCAGGACGCTCCCTAAGAAGCTTTGGCTTGATGTGTCGGAGGAGATGGCAGACTGGTTTCTGTTGGTGCTGCTGTGGCCGCTGGTTCCTCTGTTCATCGTTAATATTGACTTCTACTGCCAGCTGTTTATCAAGCCCTTCCACACCGCGACGCGGGTCAAACAAACACTCCTGCAAACAGACAGATAAATAAAAACTGCTGATCATTTATTAAGCTGTAGTATTATTATTTTACTGCACTAGTAATTCATATTAATTCATCTTTTTACTTTAACTTTTTACTTAAATGTCTACAAATGTACAAAACTGATCTGAGATCAGGTAGAAACCACTAGCTCATGGTTTCACAGAGATCGCTGAAATTTCCAAACGTTTTAATACCAGTTTTGACACTGTTCATGAACTCACGCAGTGAAAAACATCACAACGACACTGACAACACACCAGAGCAGGTGAATTTTGATATGAAATACAGTCTCAGCTGTCACAAAATTCAAACAATAAATAGTGTTTTGGCGCTCTTCAATGTGGCGTGACAGATCACTGTAGAACCGATCGTCTCTTAATATTTACTACTAGCTGTAGCGCAAAATAAGCATGAATGAACATCAGAAGGTTTGTACTGCTTACTGAAATAAATCATGACTCATGTAATCAATCAATGAGTGTTTTAACAAATGTCAAACATGTAAAGTCATTCAGTGAGCATAAAGAGGATATTTTTTTAAAAATATATGCACTATATTACATATTTATTATATTTTCACTCTCATATCATAGTAAAATATCACATTACTATAAAAGACGCATTATATTAATTGTATAAGAATGCGCGCTCATCCTACCATCACCTGCAGGTAAATATACAATAATACATTACATATATGCAATAATATATTGATTATATATTGTCATATAAAGTCATTCAATGTATATTGCATGTCAGTTAGCTAGAAAAATAACTCTAGAAAGAGCATTTTCCTAAGTATATGCAGTATATTACATATTTTTATTCTCATAACATAAAAATGTTTTTATAATATTATTATAAAATCAGCATTATATTAATTCTATAAGAATGACTTTCTGTAACCTTTAATAATAATACCAGCTGACAGATATCCCTGCATGTTTACAGCATTAGTTGAGAGAGATTTGTTTCCTTGAGAAAAATTAACATGTAGGCCCTACTGTACCTGATATTTAGCCAAATTAATCGATATTGAATCAAGATCGGAATCGAATCGCAAGTTTATGAATCGAATCAAATGATTCGCAAAGGTTTGAAGCTGCACGTGACCTCACAGACTCGACAAACACTGATATCCTGTGGTGTGTTTCGTTTTTAAATCAAAATGCTGTCGTGTTCTCGTTCATCTGTTTATACATTTAAGATTTGGATTCACAATTAAATGAATTGAACTACAAATACACTGAGACGGCGCGCGTGTGAACACGTGTGTAGTTTAGAGACGCTCCCTCGCCGCGGCCCCGCCCCTCTTGGAAGGCGGAAGCGTGACGTGTGTCTGAGCGGTTGGTGCGGCGTGTGTTTTGCTCTGAGCCGCTCCGCTTTACTTCGCTTCGGTTCTCCCGGGATGAGCTGGTCGCTGTAGCGGGTCGGTGATGCTGCAGCGGGTTCGGGCGCAGCTTCGGCAGGTGGCGGATCAGATGGCGAGAAGACCCGAACTGTGCTGCGGTGCGATACTGCTCACCTGCGCGCTCCTGCTGCCCATAACACTCACCTGCAGGTAAATAAACAATAAAATATGACTATAATATCATATACTGCTCACCTGCGGGTAAATAAACAATAAAATAAGACTATAATATCACATACTGCTCACCTACAGGTAAATATACTATAATACACGACATATACAGTAATATGAACCAATAGATTCATATATAAAATAGGTACAGATGCTGGTCATATAATTAGAATATAATCAAAAAGTTGATTTATTTCACTAATTCCATTCAAAAAGTGAAACTTGTATATTATATTCATTCATTACACACAGACTGATATATTTCAAATGTTTGTCTTTTAATTTTGATGATTATAACTGACAACTAAGGAAAATCCCAAATTCAATATCTCAGAAAATTAGAATATTAGTTAAGACCAATACAAAGAAAGGATTTTTAGAAATCTTGGCCAACTGAAAAGTATGAAGATGAAAAGTATGAGCATGTACAGCACTCAATACTTAGTTGGGGCTCCTTTTGCCTGAATTACTGCAGCAATGCGGCGTGGCGTGGAGTCGATCAGTCTGTGGCTCTGCTCAGGTGTTATGAGAGCCCAGGTTGCTCTGATAGTGGCCTTCAGCTCTTCTGCATTGTTGGGTCTGGCATATCGCATCTTCCTCTTCACAATACCCCATAGATTTTCTATGGAGTTAAGGTCAGGCGAGTTTGCTGGCCAATCAAGAACAGGGATACCATGGTCCTTAAACCAGGTACTGGTAGCTTTGGCACTGTGTGCAGGTGCCAAGTCCTGTTGGAAAATGAAATCTGTATCTCCATAAAGTTGGTCAGCAGCAGGAAGCATGAAGTGCTCTAAAACTTCCTGGTATACGGCTGCGTTGACCTTGGACCTCAGAAAACACAGTGGACCAACACCAGCAGATGACATGGCACCCCAAACCATCACTGACTGTGGAAACTTTACACTGGACCTCAAGCAACGTGGATTGTGTGCCTCTCCTCTCTTCCTCCAGACTCTGGGACCCTGATTTCCAAAGGAAATGCAAAATTTACTTTCATCAGAGAACATAACTTTGGACCACTCAGCAGCAGTCCAGTCCTTTTTGTCTTTAGACGCTTCTGACGCTGTCTGTTGCTCAAGAGTGGCTTGACACAAGGAATGCGACAGCTGAAACCCATGTCTTGCATACGTCTGTGCGTAGTGGTTCTTGAAGCTCTGACTCCAGCTGCAGTCCACTCTTTGTGAATCTCCCCCACATTTTTGAATGGGTTTTGTTTCACAATCCTCTCCAGGGTGCGGTTATCCCTATTGCTTGTACACTTTTTTTCTACCACATCTTTCCCTTCCCTTCGCCTCTCTATTAATGTGCTTGGACACAGAGCTCTGTGAACAGCCAGCCTCTTTTGCAATGACCTTTTGTGTCTTGCCCTCCTTGTGCAAGGTGTCAATGGGCGTCTTTTGGACAACTGTCAAGTCAGCAGTCTTCCCCATGATTGTGTAGCCTACAGAACTAGACTGAGAGACCATTTAAAGGCCTTTGCAGGTGCTTTGAGTTAATTAGCTGATTAGAGTGTGGCACCAGGTGTCTTCAATATTGAACCTTTTCACAATATTCTAATTTTCTGAGATACTGAATTTGGGATTTTCCTTAGTTGTCAGTTATAATCATCAAAATTAAAAGAAATAATCATTTGAAATATATCAGTCTGTGTGTAATGAATGAATATAATATACAAGTTTCACTTTCTGAATGGAATTAGTGAAATAAATCAACTTTTTGATGTTATTCTAATTATATGACCAGCACTTGTAAATGCACAATAATACATGACTTTTATCGCTAAAAGTTTGGAATAATTAAGATTGTTAATGTTTTTGAAAGAGTCTCTTCTGCTCATTTATTTGATCAAAATACAGTAAAACTGTGAAATATTTTTACAATGTAAATCAGCTGTTTTCTATGTGAATATATAGTAAAGTGTGATTTATTCCTGTGATCAAAGCTGAATTTTCAGCATCATTACTCCAGTCTTCAGTGTCACATGATCCTTCAGAAATCATTCTGATATGATGATCTGCTGCTCAAGAAACATTTATGATTATTATAAATGTTGAAAACAGTTGTTTCTCTCTGTCAGTCGGGCGAAGAACGTGGTGGCGTTGGCTCGTCCTCCGGTGCGGTTCTTCCCTGCGGAGGTTCCGGTGGTGGATCTGTTCCTGGGTCAGATAGAGGAAGCGGATCGCCTGCGGGAGGAAGCTGACGTCTCGCTGGTGTTCTATTACGCCCCCTGGTGCGCACACTCCATCACTGCGCGACAGCACGTCCAGCAGGTGGCGCTGCGGCTGGCGGGACAGGTGAGACATGCACTTTTCTCACACGTGTCTTGCATTGTGTCACAGTCAGTAATGAATAACAGAATGTGCTGCAGTTTCCTGTCTGTGATGATGCGTTTCCTGTGTGCAGGTGCAGTTTGTGGCCGTGAACTGTTGGTGGCATCAGGGCAAGTGCAGAAAGCAGAAGAGCTTCTTCCAGTATCCTGTCATTCACCTGTACTACTGGAGGTAACACATGATCACAGTGACGGTTACATGTGCTCTCCATTATAAACACACATGATGACTGTGTGTGTGTGTGTGTGTGTGAAGGTTCGGTCCAATCGAGTACAGAGGTCCGGTTCAGTCGGAGTATCTGGAGAGTTTCATTCAGAGGGTTTCTGCTCCGCTAACATACCTGCCCACCCGGAGAGCCCTGCACACCTTCATCACACACCAGCAGGTACTCACACACACACACACACACACACACACACACACATCAGTATGTAGTGGTTATTATAACATTTTTGGATTTTTTTTCTATTATTTTAGATTTTTTAAGAACATGAATTAAACTGAGTGGGACTTTTATTTTGAAAGCTCAGAGAAGTCACAGCTCTCATTCTCCATCTTCATTAGTTTACTGTATCTGTTTATACATTATTAGATTATTAGAGCTGAGAGTGTGTGTGTGTGCGTGTGTGTGTGTGTGCTCCAGCAGGGTGTAGTGGGATATTTCCAGTTTAACTCGTCTCCTCAGCCTGCCGCTTACATCACCTTCCTGTTGTCCGCTCTGCACGCGCTCAGACGAGGTACTGCCACTATCATCCCTCACACATCACTAACACATGACCTCTGAGTTCTGATGCTGCCTTCTGATTGGTGCAGATCATCAGGGGGCGGTGCGGTTCGCTGTGGTGACCAATCAGGCGGTGGCAGAGGGCGTTTCTCTCAGGGAGGATGAAAGTGTGTATTTACACCGGCGTTTGAACAGCTCTCTGGTGAGTGAACGATCACACACACACACACACACACACACACACACACACACACACACACACACACTCGCTCTGATACACTCTCACAGTGTGATTGTGTGTGTCTGAACGCAGGTGTTCCCGCGAGCGCAGAGGAACTTCACCGTACAGGCCGTCTGTGATTGGGTGTTTGAGAACAGAGAGAGCGTCATTCACTGGATTCAGCCAACGGGAGCGAAGAGTTACTCGCTGGAGGCGGAGCTACAGAGAGGCCCCGCCCTCCTGACCTTCCTCCCACACAATCCCCTCACAGCCAATCAGCTGCTCAAACAGGTACCGCCATTATAACATCATCAAATGTTTTTCAGGTATGTTTCATGTGTTTATAATTATTATGAACTTTTTAGTTCTGGATATGATGGATACTAGGGCTGGGCGATAATATTTTATCGCTAATCAGCTTAAAAAATATTGTGATATCCGATAATAATGTCTAAACAATAGAAGAAGTTCACACAGCTAATCTAACTCTCAAAATGGATCTTTACAAAGTGTTTGTGATGCAGCATATCAGATCATGTAAGTATTTGTGGATGTTTACATTTGATTCTGAATGAGTTTGATAGTATGCTGCGTGGCTAATAGGGGTAAAGCTACCAGTGTCTTGTGTCTGTGTCAGGTGACTGATGTGGCGTGGCGTTATCACTCCTGCTGCGGCTCTGAGGATGGAGCGTCTGGCGTCCCGCGCTGCTGTCGGTCACTGCTGGTGTCGGGACGGGCGTCTGCCGTCTGTGATGTGTGCGTCTCTCACTGCTGGGCTCTGGGTCTGTATGTGGGGCTCGTCGAGCTCTCCGGCTCCTCCTGCGGGAGCGTCCAGAGCTCCTACAGTCCGTCCGGCCAGTTCAGCGTGTGCTGCAGGAGCGTCCCGAAGCCTCTGCGCTGCCCTCTGCTGTCAGACTCCATCGCTGGCCTGCAGTGCCGCACCAACAAGACGCTGCACTTCTACCTGCTGGACGCTCAGCTCCACTGGCCGCTGGCGCAGAGACTCGGGGCGTCCGGCAACCACAGCGGCCCGCCCTTCATCACCATCATCAACCTCCGGGACGAGACGCACTACGTGCTCAAACACACCGACTCACTGGGTACACACACTGAACACACACACACACACACACACACACTGAACCAGTAATAATCGCTGTTCTCTCGTGTCGAGCAGAAGATTTCATCCAGAACTTCAGCGTCTCCTACAGTCCGTTACACAGACATCTGGTGGGACACAAACAACATCAGCACACTCAATCCCTCATACAGGAAGTGACCTCAGACAGCTTCCTGGACACCGTCATGGACTCTCAGAGGGTGAGAGCGGCTCTTCTTTTTAATGCTTTTATGTAACGTATATAGAGAACACAATCAGCCTAATAAAGCAAAGTGAATTAATTATTCAGAATAAAGATCCGTCCACACCACAGACATTAACTCTGATCTTCTGTGTCTCATCAGGACGTGCTGCTGCTGTATTATTCAGCCTGGTGTGGCTTCTGCTCACTCCTCAATCACGTGTTTCTTCAACTGGCCCGTCTGTTCCAGGGAAACAGCGCCCTCAGGGTGGCCAGGTGTGGAACTGCATCCTTAAACACCTCACATTAAAGGGTTAGTTCATCCAAAAATGAAAATAATATCATTTATTTCTCACCCTCATGTCGTTCCACACCTGTAAGACCTTCATTCATCTTCAGAACACAAATTAAGATATTTTTGTTGAAATCTGATGGCTCAGTGAGGCCTGAGGAATGACATTTCCTCTCTCAAGATCCATTAATGTACTAAAAACATATTTAAATCAGTTCATGTGAGTACAGTGGTTCAATATTAATATTATAAAGCCCCCCCAAAAAAATTTTGGTGCGCCAAAAAAACAAAATAACGACTTATTTAGTGATGGCCGATTTCAAAACACTGCTTCATGAAGCTTCGGAGCGTTATGAATCTTTTGTGTCGAATCAGTGTTTTGGAGCATTATGAATCAGTGTGTCGAATCAGGGGTTCGGAGCATTATGAATCAGTGTGTCGAATCAGCGATTCGGAGCATTATGAATCAGCGATTCAGAGCATTATGAATCAGCGTGTCGAATCGGGTTCGGAGCATTGTGAATCAGTGTGTCGAATCAGCGATTCGGAGCATTGTGAATCAGCGTGTCGAATCAGCGATTCGGAGCATTATGAATCAGCGTGTCGAATCGGGTTCGGAGCATTGTGAATCAGTGTGTCGAATCAGCGATTCGGAGCATTCTGAATCAGCGTGTCGAATCGGGTTCGGAGCATTATGAATCAGTGTGTCGAATCAGCGATTCGGAGCATTATGAATCAGCGTGTCGAATCAGCGATTCGGAGCATTATGAATCAGCGTGTCGATTCAGGGGTTCGGAGCATTATGAATCAGCGTGTCGAATCAGCGATTCGGAGCATTATGAATCAGTGTGTCGATTCAGCGGTTCGGAGCATTATGAATCAGCGTGTCGATTCAGGGGTTCGGAGCATTATGAATCAGTGTGTCGAATCAGCGATTCGGAGCATTATGAATCAGCGATTCAGAGCATTATGAATCAGCGTGTCGAATCGGGTTCGGAGCATTGTGAATCAGTGTGTCGAATCAGCGATTCGGAGCATTGTGAATCAGCGTGTCGAATCAGCGATTCGGAGCATTATGAATCAGCGTGTCGAATCGGGTTCGGAGCATTGTGAATCAGTGTGTCGAATCAGCGATTCGGAGCATTCTGAATCAGCGTGTCGAATCGGGTTCGGAGCATTATGAATCAGTGTGTCGAATCAGCGATTCGGAGCATTATGAATCAGCGTGTCGAATCAGCGATTCGGAGCATTATGAATCAGCGTGTCGATTCAGGGGTTCGGAGCATTATGAATCAGCGTGTCGAATCAGCGATTCGGAGCATTATGAATCAGTGTGTCGATTCAGCGGTTCGGAGCATTATGAATCAGCGTGTCGATTCAGGGGTTCGGAGCATTATGAATCAGCGTGTCGAATCAGGGGTTCGGAGCATTGTGAATCAGCGTGTCGAATCAGCGATTCGGAGCATTATGAATCAGCGTGTCGAATCAGGGGTTCGGAGCATTATGAATCAGCGTGTCGATTCAGGGGTTCGGAGCATTATGAATCAGCGATTCGGAGCATTGTGAATCAGCGTGTCGAATCAGCGATTCGGAGCATTATGAATCAGCGTGTCGATTCAGGGGTTCGGAGCATTATGAATCAGCGTGTCGAATCAGGGGTTCGGAGCATTGTGAATCAGCGTGTCGAATCAGCGATTCGGAGCATTGTGAATCAGCGTGTCGAATCGGGTTCGGAGCATTGTGAATCAGCGTGTCGAATCAGGGGTTCGGAGCATTATGAATCAGCGTGTCGATTCAGGGGTTCGGAGCATTGTGAATCAGCGTGTCGATTCAGGGGTTCGGAGCATTATGAATCAGCGTGTCGAATCAGCGATTCGGAGCATTGTGAATCAGCGTGTCGAATCAGGGGTTCGGAGCATTATGAATCAGCGTGTCGAATCAGGGGTTCGGAGCATTATGAATCAGTGTGTCGAATCAGGGGTTCGGAGCATTATGAATCAGCGTGTCGATTCAGGGGTTCGGAGCATTATGAATCAGTGTGTCGAATCAGGGGTTCGGAGCATTATGAATCAGCGTGTCGATTCAGGGGTTCGGAGCATTGTGAATCAGCGTGTCGAATCAGCGATTCGGAGCATTGTGAATCAGCGTGTCGAATCAGCTATTCGGAGCATTATGAATCAGCGTGTCGAATCAGGGGTTCGGAGCATTATGAATCAGTGTGTCGAATCAGGGGTTCGGAGCATTATGAATCAGCGTGTCGATTCAGGGGTTCGGAGCATTGTGAATCAGTGTGTCGAATCAGCGATTCGGAGCATTATGAATCAGTGTGTCGAATCAGTGTTTCGGAGCATTATGAATCAGTGTGTCGAATCAGTGTTTTGGAGCATTGTGAATCAGTGTGTCGAATCAGCGATTCGGAGCATTATGAATCAGTGTGTCGAATCAGTGTTTCGGAGCATTGTGAATCAGTGTGTCGAATCAGCGATTCGGAGCACAAATGAATCAGCGTGTTGATTCAGTGGTTCGGAGCGCCAAAGTCACGTGATTTCAGCAGTTTGGCGGTTTGACAGGTGATCCAAATCATGATTCAACACAAAAGATTTGTAACGCTCCGAGGCTTCCTGAAGCAGTGTTTTGAAATCGGCCATCACTAAATAAGTCATTATTTTGTTTTTTTGGCGCACCAAAAATATTCTCGTGGCTTTATAATATTAATATTGAACCACTGTACTGACATGAACTGATTTAAATATGTTTTTAGTACATTAATGGATCTTGAGAGAGGAAATGTCATTGCTCCCTATGCAGGCCTCACTGAGCCATCGGATTTCATCAAAAAAATCTTAATTTGTGTTCTGAAGAGGAATGAAGGTCTTACGGGTGTGGAACGACATGAGGGAGAGTAATTAATGACATTATTTTCATTTTTGGGTGAACTAACACTTCAGCCCTTACAGTTAATAATAATGTGAGTTATTATTCGTGTTCTTGTCGTTTTCAGAGTGAATGTCGGCCGTAATGATCTGCCCTGGGAGTTTATGGTGGATCATCTGCCCTCCGTGCTGTTCTTCCCCCGACACAGGTTTGTGAATCTCTCTTCCATATGGTGGAAATACTCTCGCACACTTCTCTAAATCATGACCGTCTCCCACAGGAAGCAGATGAGTGTCAAGTTTCCAGAAAACATGCCCATGACGGTTCCCAACCTGCTGCGGTTCGTTCTGCAGCACTCTAGCCACGCCCCCTGGGAGGAGTCAGACGATGGGGTGGAGTCAGTGTCCCTGCTGGGGGCGGAGCTTCACAGCCTGCAGCGTGAAGTGTTTTCTCTGCATCGGGCTCGAGAGCGTCTCTCTCAGCAGCTGGCCGTCCTGTGGAGGGAGAACCGCCGCCTCACGCTGCACACGCACACGCTGGAGTCCCAGAATGCCGAGCTGCAGGCGCAGAGCGGGCGGCTGGAGACGCTGTACAGGGAGAAACGGCGTCAGCTGGCCGACAGCGTTCACAGGCTGCAGGAGCTCGCCGACGCCTCTGAAGAACTGCTGAAGGAGAACGCTCTCCTCAAAGTGCTGCTGAGCGCTCTGAGAGACAGAGACACACAGGAAGGGAAGTGTGAGGCTTCCTGATGATGGACCCGATCACGCAGAACCTCTCCAGAACACGTCCAGCTCTTAGTTCATGTTCTGGTGATTAATAATGATTCATTACAGACATGAGCGATCAATGAAGATGTTCCTCTGATTCTCAGCAGCACAGCTGGACTTTATGAGGGTTTGAAACGGTTTCAGTGAAACGCTGTAACTTAAATGAAGTATTTCTGTTGGTTTGGTTGAAATGATCTATTTTTTGATAATCACTAAAGTATGGATTCTGGTTCAGTATTCAGGGAAATCTTGATTTTTCTCAGAATTTAAGGGTTAAATTAAAGTTTATGGTGGTAAATGTGATCATCACTGACTCTTTCTTTATATTTGTGTAGATTTTACTAGAGTATAAATTGAATTCATTATCAGTTAATTAACATGCAAATAAATTACTTTTTGGATTAAAATTTAATGATTGTTTAAAAATATTAAGTCTAACAATAAAACATCAAATGTCAATTTAAGGTATTGTTAATTAGAAACAAAACCAGGCCAAGGTTTACGTTTTTAGGATTAGGAAGCTGTAATGAGAGGCATTTAAATGAAAGGTTTCAGAAATCTACTGAAAACACTGTTGTGACCAATAAAACAACCAAACCCTAAAAACGATAACATTATCGATAATATTATTCTTTATAAATGAAAGAGTGTTTTTAAATGTGTGCAGGAGACACAGGATTCTCCCTCACGTCAATCACGTTTTCTGAGGAAACTTTTACTTCACGACAAATTATAGCAGCTTTAGCTCATACTGAGCGTAATGTCATATCTTTAAGGTATATTTTTCATGTAAGATCATTATAAGTTTTTAAATGAGACTGGACTATCAGTACAATCTATTACAGATAGAGGAAGTCATGGGCCGGTTTCACAGACAGGGCTTGGCCTAAACCAGGATTAGGCCTTAGTTCAGTTAGGATATTTAAAGGTGCCATCGAACGTTTTTTTACAAGATGTAATATAAGTCTAAGGTGTCCCCTGAATGTGTCTGTGAAGTTTCAGCTCAAAATACCCCATAGATTTTTTTTAATTAATTTTTTTAACTGCCTTTTTTGGGGCATCATTAACTATGCGCCGATTCAGGCTGCGGCCCCTTTAAATCTCACGCTCCCCGCCCATCGAGCTCTCGACTCTATAATACAGTGCATTTACACTAATATAAGCTAATAGCTAATATAACCCTCAAAATGGATCTTTACAAGATGTTCGTCATGCATGCTTCGAATTATGTGAGTATAGTATTTATTTTGATGTTTACATTTGATTTTGAATGAGTTTGATAGTGCTCTGTGGCTAAAGCTAACATTACACACTGTTGGAGAGATTTATAAAGAATGAAGTTGTGTTTATGAATTATACAGACTGCAAGTGTTTAAAAATGAAAATAGCGACGGCTCTTGTCTCTGTGAATACAGTAATAAACGATGGTAACTTTAACCACATTTAACAGTACATTAGCAACATGCTAACGAAACATTTAGAAAGACAATTTACAAATATCACTAAAAATATCATGATATCATGGATCATGTCAGTTATTATTGCTCCATCTGCCATTTTTCACTGTTGTTCTTGCTTGCTTACCTAGTCTGATGATTCAGCTGTGCACAGATCCAGACGTTAATACTGGCTGCCCTTGTCTAATGCCTTGAACATGAGCTGGCATATGCAAATATTGGGGGCGTACATATTAATGATCCCGACTGTTACGTAACAGTCGGTGTTATGTTGAGATTCGCCTGTTCTTCGGAGGTCTTTTAAACAAATGAGATTTACATAAGAAGGAGGAAACAATGGAGTTTGAGACTCACTGTATGTCATTTCCATGTACTGAACTCTTGTTATTCAACTATGCCAAGATAAATTAAATTTTTTAATCTAGGGCACCTTTAAGTATCTTTTATAAATGTTCACTAGAAAACATTACTGGTGATCATCTTGAGACAAAACAATGGCTCTGACATAATTTAAGATCTGTCAGTACATGTTGCAGTTAAAACAGCTCAAACATGCATGTTAGTCTGGGACTAGTTTAAGCCTAGTCTGTGAACCCAGGTGAGTATGTACCGTTTACTATAGAGTAAAAAACAAAAAGAAGTAGTTCGGGTGAATGCAGTCGGTCGGCGTGGCTTCGGCTTCTTGACACTTGTTAATGCTCGAGGTCTTCTGAGCATGCGCATTCTTCACTGTTTCTCTCAAAATCGAAAGTAAACTCGACAGGAAATGTGCATTTTGAAGACTTAAAAATTTCACAAATATCCCCCTTCACGGTAAGTTTATTTATCTGATTCTGATATTATCATGTCAGATCATTCACGCCGTTATTGTATTAAACTCGATCTTCAGATATTATAGAGTTGAGAGACGCATGGAAAAAGTGGATGAAGTTGAGCAAATTCATCTCCAGGATCATAGTGATATCGAGCAGGTCGTGCTGTGGGCAGATTCTTCTTCTGCCCCTCCATCATCCCCAGGATACTCGTTTTTGGAGATAACGAAAAAAATATATCAAGACTACGTTAGTTACATACACGCATTATTAGAAAGTTTTAGTTACTAGAACGCATTAGTTCTTCCTCACAGACACGCTCAGCACTTCAGGTGTGTTCATGCCAGAATTGCCAGAATTACAAGATTTTTTCAAAAAACATTCATGTCCTCGTCCACATCCTTATTCTCAGTGGTGTCAAAAGTATTCACATTCAATACTCAAGTAGAAGTATAGATACTAGGGTTTAAAAATACTTCTGTAGAAGTTGAAGTATCAACTCAAGCTTTTTACTCAAGTAAAAGTGTAAAAGTACTGGTTTCAAAACTACTTAAAGTATAAAAGTAAAAGTAATGTAAGGAAAAAAAAAATGCCATTAAGGACAAAAGCTTAGGCCGCGCCACAGGGGCCTATTGTGCACTCCACCTCCTCAAAATGTCATCAATAATCTTTATTGGAATGTAAATGTACATCCAAACTTAACTGCAGGAATCTGTGAGGGCAGCAGACAAGAAAAATGCGGGTAGTTTTGGTGTACCCAGGGCAGGCTTAGTAACAATCAGGGCTTGACATTATCACCCGCCAACCCGCCAAATGCGGGTAGTTTTCAGCTGTTTCAGTTCACACCACACTCGTCTGTTGGAGTTTGTTGGATAGGTGTGATAACCCTGTTGGCGTTGGTCGGAGTCTATTTTTACCAGACTGAACATGTTTAATCGGCATTTGTTTGGTCGTCTGAGCATCCAACAAACGGCAACAAACTCTCGGTGCGTTCCAAACGGGATATATCGCCCTCCGAAGGGCACTTCGGCAGTGAAAACAATCATGGCCGCCATATTGAAGGGTCGTTCCAAACCAAAGTGTTCAAAACTGGCCACATTAAAGGGCCCTTCGGAATGAAGGATTTCGAAGGGTACAACTGATGGACACTTCGGACCCCCATGATCCTTTGCACAGGGAAGTTGTTTGACGTCACAGAATGGGTACAGGAGGCTCAGAGTTCGATTTTATCTATAAATGTATGTATAGTATTTTTCTATACTACTGTAATATTTCTACGAGTTAGATTTAGTACATTATTATGGTCAAAACGACATTGTGCTTCAACAAAAATACTTTACAGCTCCCTTTATCAGTCCATTCAAATATTTCAAATACATATACACAATATACATTATGGTGCGATAAACCAAAAATAAATAAATAAACTAATGTTAAATAAAGGGCGCAGCTTGCGCAATCTATCCTCCTTGATTGTCTTGTTAAGATGACGCAGAAGTGCGTTCCAAAAAAGGAGTAATTTGACCCCTACACCCTTCATCCCTTCGAAGCTCTCACTCCGGAGGGTAAACACTTTTATAGGTATTAGGCTATAGGGCATAGGGATGAGCCCTTCCGAATGGAACGCAGGGCCTGACGTAATCTGACCTGGCCACGAACCGTTGCCATGACGATGAGGCAAAGACAGCTGTTTGATCGCGCCCGCGCCTCACGCACACACAACAAAGCACTGGAAACGTGACATCGCAGCTTGTTCGTTATAAAAAATAAAATACAGTTTAATATATATATATATATATATATATATATATATATATATATATATATATAAAGGTATAATAGTCCGTAGTGCAATCCATGCCATTCAGCAAGAGCACTGCTCCACTTCACCGAAAGAGAGAGGTAACACCATGAGAGCAACGCAGGCTTACCTTCAGTTTCGTTTTAAATAAACTCGTTTTGGCTTGTTTAGCTACATGGTTGTATATGACTATGGGTCACATAAATAAAAAGGGTCGCGCTAAAAAAAAAAAAAAAAAAAAAAAAACGGTGTACGAGCTTAATTTGCAGAGGAGAAGAGAAAGCACCCGTTTGATAGCCTAAATGAGCCAGTAGTGGATAAATAATAACTTTTAAGAAATAATCTTTTTTGAGTAACGACTCCCAACACTGTCCACCTTGCTGGAGTGTGACGTGATCTGTGACGTGCAGGTGTGATGGATCGCGTACAAACCAATAGGGTGTCAGAATGGTAAATGTTTATACTTCTCATCCAACCACAATCAAATTCACTCTATCCGGATGGCGCGATTTATCTGGATAGTTTTTTTTTTCAAGCCGGAATGAAAACAAGCCGAAATGAAATAGGAGTAACGAGGCTATTTTTAAAATGTAAGGAGTAGAAAGTACAGATAATTGAGTAAAAATGTAAGGAGTAGAAGTAAAAAGTCGTCTGAAAAATAATTACTCCAGTAAAGTAGATACCCGAAATTTCTACTTAAGTAAGGTAACGAAGTATTTGTACTTCGTTACCTGACACCTCTGCTTATTCTAAGCCGCTCCTTCATAAATGCGCTCTAGGGGCTCCGCTAAGGGGGGAGGTTAGGACGATTCTAAGGGCCCATGCACTTTTGGGGCCCCAGAGATCGGTTTATTGGTAATAACCAGGGATGGGCATGGGGGATATTATAATAATATAATATAATATATCATTTACATATATATATATAGGCCTTTTCATATACACATTTTTTACCTATAGGGGCCAGTTTTTATAATTACTTTATTATTGTTGTTCAAACACCTAAATTTAAACAGTTACTTTAATCAAGCACAATTAAACAGACTGTTACCAATGATTCTTTTTCAACCATCAACTACTGCAAAGGTGGAACAGAAGCTGACATGGAATTTATGTTTTATTTAATATTGTTTAATGCCGCTTGTTAAAAATCCTGAACATGCCTGTGAAGCTGCAATGTCATGACAAAATCTATTGTTCTATTACTCTGTACTTTCTGCTCTCTTACATTTTCTGCTCATATTTTACTCTTTTGTACACCTTGTGCTGTTTTTATCTTTGCTCTTTCCATGCTCCAGTTTCATGTAAATTAGGGCGGGTTTAAGCGTCACCATTGGTCCACTAGTTCTAGATTGACAGCTCCTCCTCTAGCCAATCAATGGAAGAGAGGGAGATGACATCACTTCAGTGTGACTCATGGCTGCTGATGCTCACACTCATACTAGATAACAGTTTAATCTGAAACTTTACAAGGACTTTCAAGCTGTAAAGTTATCTTAATTATGGACAAATAATTCCTCTTTTGAGATACATGAGTTACTCTTTTTAATGTGCAGTCGTGTTATGATTGTTCATCTTTATTTTCATAATATATGGTATTTGGTGTTAAAATATTACTCATGATGCTAATATACTTCTTAATTGTTGTTAAACAATCATAGGTGACCTGGTAAATAATTCTAAGACTGAATGTATTGACTACGAAAGTGTTACAGAAACCAGGTGGATTTTATATGCAGTGATTTATTCACACACTTATTGTGTTTATTTACATAATTGCACAATACTGTAAGATTAATGTTTTAAATGTAGCTTTAAAAATAAAATTATAGATCAGGGATAGGCAGCATCAGTTCTGCAGTGCCGCTGTCCTGTAGAGATGAACCCTGATAAAAAGCTCACCCGTCTACAGTATTAATAATCCTGAAGACACTGATCAGCTGGTTACGGTGTGTTTGATTAGGATTGAAGCTAAACAATGTACTTGCCCATCCTTGTTATAGAAATATGAAGTTAAATGGCCAGTAGGTGGCGGCAAGTTACTGTCTTTATGAGTGAGTCTTTTATTTAAACGTTATTCAATATTTTATTTAAACTCATTCAAATCTGGAATTCATTATTGAAACACTGCTGTGTTGCTCAGAGACTAGCGAAGCTGTTCTGCTGTGGCTTTGATACTCCTTTCATCAAAAACACATTCAAAATTAACTTATAGCTATATTGATTTATACAACAGCTCAATAAACATTTTCAATCGCTCTAATATTGGGGAAAACACTGATGTGAAGGCTATTGCTTAACTTTATAATTTTATAATCTCAGTGTTAAAATGTGATCAAATTCATAAACCAACACCCGTGTCAATGACATACTGTACATGGAAGACAAAATCTATAAATCTGTTTACAAGAAAACAATACCTGACAAAATATGCAGGCAGTTTACTATTACGAGCAACATACAATGATCTAAACAACTGCAATGGCATATCTTTAACTGTAATTCATATAAATATATTAATAAGGGAGGGTTCTTATGTTATATTCTCTTGTGCAAAAGACAGGAGTAAAAGAGACAACAATCAAGCATATTATTATTATTGTATGAATACTAAAAACATCTAACAGTAATATAACAGGTATAGACGAGTCAGGCACACATAAGCGTGATGTTGTGAGGCCGCTGCACAGTGGCTGTTGTGTTTCGCGGTGCAGGTCCAGTGTTAGGTGCATTAGAGGTGAATTTAACAGAGATGAATCGTCAGACAAGCACAGCTGTGACAGGTTGTCGTTAGGATGGTGAATTAAACAATAAAAGATTGTCCAGGTAAACATTATAAACCAGTGACAGGTCGACTTGCAGGTACAGTATAATGATGTCCTGCTACAGAAAGAGTTTACCCCAGCTCGGAAATAATGGCCAGCTGTGATGGTTATCTTCTCCTGTATGAGTGTGAGCATCAGCAGCCATGAGTCACACTGAAGTGATGTCATCTCCCTCTCTTCCATTGATTGGCTAGAGGAGGAGCTGTCAATCTAGGACTAGTGGACCAATGGTGGCGCTTAAGCCTGGCCTAATTTACATGAAACTTGAACTGCAACATTTGGAAACAGAGAAAGAAGAGCAAAGAGAAAAACTGCACAAGCGCACAAAAGAGTAAAATATGAGCAGAAAATGTAAGAGAGCAGAAAGTACAGAGTAATAAAAGCAAAAACCACTTTTAAGAACACAAACACAAGTTTAAGATTTGTGCAATATCATTTTTAATGTGTTTGAAGTTTTGATTCATGCTTATTTTTTAAAATGCGCTTTTAATTCTTTGATTCACACTTATTATATTTTGATCCGTGACCACGTTCTTGCCATTCTGATCATTTTGCATTAAGTTTATATAATTTATTTTTATAGGAGCTCATTGCTTCTACCTTCAATTAAACAGGTGACTAATCACAACGCCTCTGATTGGATGTTGTGTTCCAAAACTCAACGAAAACATGTGTGATTGGTTATAATGCTCAACACTGAAAACTACACACATAACAGAAAACGACTATAAATATGATATAACAAACAAATCTACTGTAAATACAATGCTGCATTTTTCATATTTATAGGCAATGTTTCATATTACGGGTTAGACTACTTTCTTTGACCCCCCCCCAGCATCTTATTTTGTTGTCCTTCAGGGATCAAGCCTTCATTCGGCCGGCACCCTGTGTGTGTGTGTGTGTGTGTGTGTGTGTGTCTGCTGACAGTCAGGTGCTTCAGATACTACAGAACTGGAATAAACTATTGTTTTTCATTACTCATAATTTCTAGCACGAATTGTTCAGCTATTGTAAGTTTTTTCAGTGTGACATTATTCTTTTTATTCCAGTCTGGTCTGAAATGTAAAAGACAAGTCTTCTAGGAGGATTATGACAAAATGTGAAACTACTTCTTGAGTCGAATCATGATGAGACTCGTTCATCAGCAGCATCAGCTGAATCCTTCAGAAAAAACAGAAATAATCACAGAATCTTAAACTGAAGAACAACCTGAAGAATTAGTTTAGACGTTAAAAGTTAAAACAAGATTTCATAATATTTGATCTGATCAGTTTCATTTCATTGTCTGAAGTTATTTATACATTCTGCAGGAATCCCTGCTATAAAAGTGCAGCTATTTGAAGACCTTTTCTCTTTTTCCAGCAGTCCAAGAAAGACGATGGCATCTGTTCCAGAACTGCTTCTTCATACTCTAAATGAGCTGACACGAGAAGATCTGATGAGATTTAAATGGTACTTAAAACATGATGGACGCATCAGAACTAGTGTACTGGAACATGCTGATAGAATTGATATAGTGGATAAAATGGTGCAGTATTTTGGAGCAGAAGGAGCTGTGGAGATCACAGTGAACATCCTGAGGAAGATAAACCAGAACCACCTGGCTGAAGAGTTAGAGAACAACTACACTGAAGGTAATAAAGGAAAGAATAGAGAATAGATTAATAGAAATTTATATTCAGAGGCAGCCATGATAGAAGAAGATTCTTATGTTTAAGCCTGCATTTATTTTATTAAAAATAGTTAAGATATTGTGAAATATTACAATGTAAAGAAGATGTTTTCTATTTGGACATCTTTAAAAACATTCCTATGCATTTTCAGCATCATTTCTCAGTCTTCAGTGTCACATGATCTCATATGATGATTTACTAGTTTAATAGTTGTGCTGCTTAATGAAATGTTGAAATACGATTCAGATCCTTTTTCAGGATACTTTGATGAACATAAAGTCTCATTGTTTTCTCTCTCTTCACAGTGCAAACAGTATCGGCAGCTGAGAAACACAGAAGAAAACAAGGTGAATTGACCTTACTCACGTCCTTACAGTGGGCTCAGAAATGATTTTAGCATGTTTGATGTATATTGATCTCAGTACAGAACAGAAGTGCTTTCAGTGCTGTGAATTTAAATATCGTATGTTTGCTCTAGTTGATTTGAATGATTATCATGCTAATGTAAAAAAAACTTTGTTTAATTTTCTAGTGTTTTGTTCACACCTTTTCCTGTTTATTTACATTTTTCATAACAGATGATTCTTGGCTACAGAAATTCATGGAAACTCACAAAATGAACATGAAGAGGAAAGTAGAGCACATTTTTGAGGGTAAAAAGGAAAATAAAGCACATCTCGAGGATGTTTTCACTGAACTCTATATTACGGAGGGTAATCTTGAAGAAGTCAATCAAGAACATGAGATTATGAAGATTGATGACACCATTAAACCCCGTAAAACACAGAACAGGCGAATCAGATACAATTTTGTATTTGATCTGAACAAAAATAAGGAAAAGATTGTTCTGACCAAAGGCGTCGCTGGCATTGGAAAAACGGTCTCAGTGCACAAGTTCATTCTGGACTGGGCAGAAGGAAAAGCCAATCAGAATATAGACTGTGTTTTCCTGCTTCCATTCCGAAAGATTAACTGCATTAAAGATGGAAAGATCAGTCTGCATGAGTTTCTACAGAGATTTAATCCAGAACTGCAGGACCTGGAAGCACCAAAGATATATAAGATATATAAACATAAGCTTGCGTTTATCTTTGATGGACTGGATGAGAGTCGACTGACTTTGAATTTCGTCAGTGAAATTGAGAGGAGTGTTGAAGAGCAATTATCTATAGATGAACTGTTCACAAGTCTGGTCAATGGGACTCTGCTTCCATCAGCTCACGTCTGGGTGACATCACGACCAGCAGCAGCCAATCAGATCCCTCGTAAATATGTAGGGTTGTTCACAGAGGTACGAGGATTCACCGACCCGCAGAAGGATAAGTATTTCCAGAAGAGAATCACAGACGAGACTCAGGCCTCCAGAATGATCTCACACATTAAGAAATCTCGTAGTCTCTACATCATGTGTCACATTCCCGTGTTCTGTTGGATCACAGCCACTGTTCTTCAGGACATTCCCATTGGGAACAGTGCGGAGAACATCGTCTCGACACTCACTGAAATGTACATCCACTTCCTGCTGATACAGATGAACATGAAGAACCAGAAGCATGGCAGAGAAACAGAAAGAGATTGTCCCAAGCTCTTAGAATCCAATAAAACAATGATTCTGAAGTTAGCTAAGCTAGCGTTTGAACAGCTGAAGAAGGAGAACATTGTGTTCTATGAGGAAGATCTGAGAGCATGTGGTATTGATGTGAGTGAAGAAGACTTTGAGTCCACAGGAATGCTCACTGAGATCTTTCAGCAAGAAGCTGGACTTGGTGAGAAGGTCTTCTCATTTGTGCATCTGAGTGTTCAAGAGTTCCTCGCTGCAGTGTATGTGTTCCTCTGCTACCTGAACAAGAACATGGACGAGCTGCAGTTTTTCACTGAAGAAACACAAAACGAGCTGCAGAGTTCCTGTGAAGAAACACAAAGGGATGTCAGACCTAAACGTGCAGGGTTTTTATGGTCTGCAAAGCTGCACAAAACCATCAAGAGTGTGTCTGTCATCAAAAAGCCAGACAAAAATATTGCTTTACATTATTTACTAAAGAAGGCTGTTGAGAAAGCAATGCAAAGTCAGAAAGGACATTTGGACCTATTTTTACGGTTTCTGATGGGCATTTCACTGGAATCCAATCAGAAACTGCTCAGAGGCCTGTTCCCACACACTGAAGACTGCAAAGACAGCGTCACAGAAATAACCAAACACATTAAAGAACTGTTACAAAACCAGGACATCTCACCTGAAATTTCAGTCAACCTGTTCTACTGCTTACTGGAGCTCAACGACAATTCATTATATAAAGATATCCAAAGATACTTCAGATCATCTCCAGAAAGACCCCTCTCGTCTTCCATGTGCTCATTGATGGCTTACGTACTGCTGATGTCAGAGGAGGTGCTGGAGGAGCTCAACCCGAGGAGGTACAGTAATGATCCTGGATGCCACAGGAATCTCCTGCCAGCTGTGAGATGCTGCAAAAGAGCCATGTAAGGAACTTGTTGAAGCTGTTTAATCAAAGTTTTTTTAGTCTGAAAATTAATTTAACCATAAGAGGCAGTGTGAAGTATCATGTTTTACTGATTGTTGAGGTGTAAAATCAGCATTTACAGCATGAATTACTAAACAGTAATTTTACAGACATACATTTAAAAGTTATTATCACTTGACTGTTACATTAGTTCCAGCATACATGACATTTATATTTTTTTCCAGAAAGCTTGAATGTTCACAGACAGCATCACATAACCTATCACCAAGGTGTCTGCGGTATCTTAAAATGTATTAAAAGTTGATAAATCAATTTAGAGAAAATTAAGGCCCTTAAAAAGTATTAAAAAGTCTTAAAGGGATAGTTCACCCAAAAATGAAAATTTGATGTTTATCTGCTTACCCCCAGCGCATCCAAGTTGCAGGTGACTTTGTTTCTTCAGAAGAAATTATGATTTTTAACTGCAACCGTTGCGATCTGTCAGTCGTATAATGCGTATCAATGGGAACTCCATCTATAAGAGTCAAAAAAACACAACAGACAAATCCAAATGAAACCCTGCGGCTCGTGACGACACATTGATGTCCTAAGACACGAAACGATCGGTTTGTGCGAGAAAACGAACAGTATTTATATAATTTTTTACCTCTAAAACACCACTATGTCCAACTGCCTTGAGCACGGCATCGGTGTGTGAGCTGTGTACCTGCCTGCCGTCTTTTTGAGTCATCTATCCCTTTAAATCACCTTTTCATTATGTATATTTGTCCAAAGAGATTATTATTATTATTGAATCAGTTATGGTAATGAGTGTCTGTTTTCGACTTGTGCTGTAAGCAGTGGACCAATTGTCCCTGTAATGAAGGGAACTGGATGATGGAGTAGGATCCACGTGCAGGCTTTATTAGAATGAGCGTAGTCGTACAGGCAGAGGTCAAACACCAGCAAAGTCCAGGGTTAAAAACAGAGGCAAGGCCAGACAAGGATAATGAAATATGGAGACAAGCAGCTTATAAAGTGTCACTGATGGGAAACAGGTGTGAGTGCATGATTGGTTCCTAGATAGGGAATTGTGGGAAATGAAGTCCAGAGTGATGTGTGACTGTGTGTGACATGAAAAGGTGACAATGGTGAACCGGTGACCTCTGGTGGGGAGTAGAAGGAAACAGCAGGTGCCGGATACGTAACAGTCCCCTTGGAATTATAAGGTTCTATTTGACATTTTTGTCAAAACTGGGTTATTCAAATATTCATATTCTGTGACAACTTTTTTACATTATGTGATGTTTCTTTTTTTAAGTTGTGTACATTTTGGACATTTTTTTTAGAAAACAAAAAGGTTCTATCTACAAAATTGAACTCTAACTTGGCTCTGTAAGGTTCTATCTGCCCGAGCCAATCAGCACTTCGAATGCACACACGAGGACCAATCAGGATCAACTTTCTTTGTCATGTCGCTGGACTGCTTCACGATAGCGTAAGAGAGCGCAGAAAAACGCTAAATCTGAAGAGAAGACCAAATAATTTCATGCAACATGATGTTTATTAGAAACCACATGATCGGCTATTTTATTTATGATCTTGTCAATGACAGCACCCCAAATTCCAGGGAATTACAGTATTTTTGTGTGTTTTGCTCTATCTATTGGAAAAAAATTATTTGTTCCATCGATTTACTAAAACGTGCGCACGATATACTATTTCACATGATTTATAAATCGAGGGAAGGAATTAGTAAATTCTGCACACAAACAACCTTATCATTTCAAGGGGACGCAATCACAACAGAATCGGCAGCAGGCTCCCGGAAAAGAGGGATTTAAAGAGACTGATTCATCCATCGAGTCGTTTGAGAAATATTGAACAATGTGGTGATATGCAATGTATATTGTAAGAAAATTAAAGTGTTATTCGATCTTGGATGGAATTATACCTGTTTGAAACCAAATCTTCCATCAGTCAGTCAAGAGTGAGGTGTAATCTGACTCCTGCTGCTTATCTGTGCTACGACTCTCATTCGACTCACACTGAATTAAGCAGACACGTTTAGTTTTTAATTGTAGTGTCTGTTCTCTAACTGAACTAAATGATTTTTTATTAAAAATCAAAACGGCATTAGGCCTGCGGCTGAACACCATACACAGCATCGACTATCGCAGCAAGCCTACCTCAAGCCATAATGATTTTAGGCTGCCTCAGTGCGTTATAACATATTGTGAACAGCCTGAATAACGGCACTTATGTGAACATTAATTTTAACGTCTCTGCTATATGCCTACGCAAGTCTACACTGTGCGTATGAGACAACGTGTTCTTCTTCTGTTGTCTGAGAGTTGATTGACAGCTTTTAAGTGTGTTATTGGCAGTGCATGCCACCCTCTGGTAACATGAATGTGTTACTACCACATCAGCATCGAAAACGGGGAATTTGTTTAAAGAAAACAATCGCACAACCTATTTGATATTCTATAATTAAACAACTAATCGAATATTTGAAAATAATGACACATCCCTAGTAGTAACACTTACTAAAACCATAGTATTGTGGCAGAAATACTCAAATGCTTTTACATTATTAATTTCAGGTTTCATGCAAACTTTTTGAGAGTGAAATTCCAAAACTTTTTCAAGGACTATTTCCAGCACTTAAAAGCTCTAAATATTATCCAATTGTAATGTTATTTTATATTTAAAAGTAAAGGTTTAAAGATGAAGGGAAACTAACACTTCTCTGCAAACACTTAAAAAAAAGACATGAAATTACCACTAGATGGCAACAGAGAAGCACTTATTGACTCCCTAATAAATGAAAAAGTAGAAAAAGTCTCATGAAAAACAAAAACGTATTGAAATTGTGACCGAATTACACAGAAAGCAAGTAAAGAGCATTCAGAGTCTTAAAAAAGGTATTACATTTACCTCCATGATACCTGTATATACCCTGAGTCACTGTTACTACAAACACTGTTCCTACAAGATAAACACACAATAAATGCCATCGACAAATATCCTGTTTTTACAGACTCTCCTCATGTGGACTCAATGACATCTCCTGTGAAACTGTGGCTTTGGCCCTGAAGATACCAAACTCACCACTGATAGAGCTGGACATGAGTTTCAATGAGCTGCCGGATTACTTCATGAAGCTGCTCTCTGATGGACTGACAAGCTCAAACTGTCAGCTGAAGAAACTGAGGTTTGAGATTCATTCAATCCTTATGCAACACCCACCTCACTTTGACCAGAGGTTAAAAGCCAGTGCGCAATGCAATACTTGCAATACTAATTATAACTTGTTATGATTAATTATCATTTTGTTTGAGCTAATTTTCTGCAGTATATTTTATTAATAAGGTGTATACTAAATTTGTTTAAATTTAAATTCTCCAATATCACTGTTACAAGATGATGATGAAGTTAATGAAACATGTATTGCAGTTGGTATGTTTTCTCTCCAGTATGTCCATGCATGAGAAATGGCCTTACAAACCTTTCTGTATATTTATAAAATATAACAAATTACAGTGTCATCTTTTAATACTGTAATAATCTGACAGTAATATATATTATAACAAATTGTGTAAATCAAATAGTATATATATATATATATATATATATATATATATATATATATATATATATATATAATTTAACAGAAATAAACAGAAAACCCCAAAAACAGAAAATAAACAGGGGACCTGGTGTCCTCATCGTGCCAGGGAAAAGTGAAGGAAGGGTAGTAAGCGGATAGGATGGGTCCTGGTAATGGGCGGAGTCCGGCAGCCGCACACGCTTCTCTCTCTTCGATCCAAGGCATGAGGGGAGGCGTTTTGGCACAGCGGCTTGTCCTCTTTAAGCCATGACAACTGAGAGGAATAGCAGCCCGGCGTCCTAACCTGTCAGCGGCGTTACGCATGCTTCTCCATTCCGGACCGTCGGTCCAGTGACTCACATCTATGGTGGATCAGGAGTCTCTCTGCGCTCCCTTCTTGGACCCACGAGGACACCAGCGTGCATGCACAGGAAAAAGAGACCAGTCTCTCGAGGAGAGGCGCGCTCAGCATTTAACAGTGGTGGTGATGAGGCTTCATTGTCTTCAGGTGTTCCTCATCACACGCCAACAGACCTGAATATATATGCGCCCTCCTCTCTCTCACACCCACTTCATTTGGGAACCTGGTGAAGGGCGGCAATTTAAAGGACGGGGTGGCGCTGATAACAAGGGAGAGGCAGCCGTTCCATCACATTCCCCTCCCCTAAGCGTTATCCCTGTCATGCAGGCGCCGCCCACCTGGGAGTGCTACTTCCTCAGCCAGGCCCCATACGGTCGGAGTGGGCGGGGTGAGGGAACCTCTCCGGGCCATGCCCCCTCTCGTACCGCGCCGGAACAGGAACAAAAAAACACAGTTTTAGTTGACAGCCTCAACCAACCACAGGGTAAATTGTAATTGAAGGAACATCACTTACCCTGATAGTGGTTGGGAGGCTGTCTCCACTGTTTCTCTGTCCAAGTCCGGCTTTCCACAAATTTCTGCGAGCGAGAGGGAATAACGTCATCAGCTGGTACCCAACTGCGCTGTCTAAGCTCCGCCTTACCCGCATTCTCCTCCAGTGTGGCGGGAGGAGCAAACGACAAACACAGTGGGTGTGGCGTCAGGCCTCGGAGAGGCTTTTATTTAACAGAAATAAACAGAAAACCCCAAAAACAGAAAATAAAGTGTCAAAATAAACAGGGGACCTGGTGTCCTCGTCGTGCCAGGGAAACGTGAAGGAAGTGTAGTGAGCGGATAGGATTGGTCCAGGTAAGGGGCGGATTCTGGCGGCTGCACTCACTTCTCTCTCTTCAGTCCAAGGCACAAGGGGTGGCAGCTTTGGCACAGTGGCTTGTCCTCTTTACACCGCGTTCCAAATTATTATGCAAGTGACTTATCAGTAAGATTTCAGTACAATAAACATTACAGATTTTAGTTTTTCTAAGAAAATGTTTGTTTGTTTGTTTATGTATCCATGTCTTTTTAGATAGCTGTTATCAATGTCAGACAAAATAATTTGCCAGGTCCAAAATAGATTCAATTCATTATTTTCCTCAAAATTCTGTGAAAAATAATGTGAAATAAGTTTGTCTGAAATCTTTGCAAATTTATTTAACACAAAAAATGAAAAAAAAAAAAAAAAAAAATCACATAAATGTAAATATTCACATCCTTTACTCAATATGTTGTTGAAGAAATTTTGGCAGGAAGTTTTGTCTGTAAGGGTACTGTTTAAATACACAGCTACCTGACAAATATAAATATCCTTCTGGCATGAGGAAGACCTATTTAGATCCACTCTGATAGATAGATCCATTTAGATCCACTCTGATTAAAAAACAAAGTTGAGATAGCCCTGGTGGTTCCAGGAAGATTTGTCTGCAAGGGTACAGTTTAAACGCACAGCTACCTGACAAATATTCTGACTGAAACTCCCTGACACTTCCATTCAGACATGGGTATTCTCTGTTTTTATTTTTATTTCTTGTGCATTCCATTTTTATTCTTATGTATTTGTTTCCTTTTTATGTAAAGCACTTTAAATTACCATTGTGCATGAAATGTTCTATATAAATAAAATTTCCTTGCCTTGCCTCACAACAACATACAAAATGTGAAAAAAAATATTGGGGTTACAGAGAACCACCCTGAACCCCAACTTATTGTGCTGTATTTACTCTCTTCTAGTCTTGCGGGCTGTAATCTTAACAGTCAGGATTGTGAAATTGTGTCATCAGCTCTTCAATTCCCAAATTGTGTCCTGAGAGAGCTGGACCTGAGTAACAATGAGCTAAAGGATTCAGGAGTGGAGTGGCTCTCTGGTGGACTGGAGAGTCAAAACTGTCAGCTGCACATACTGAGGTATTAAGAACTTATAAGAGATTATTTACAGTCTGCTTGACATAATGTTTATATTTGTTTTAGTATGTGATCTGACTGTGTGTGTGTGTCTGTAGGTTGTCTGGCTGTAGGGTGACAGAGAAAGGCTGTAATTATTTATCTTCAGCTCTAAGTTTAAACCCCTCACACCTGAGAGAGCTGGATCTGAGAAACAATGAACTGCAAAATTCAGGAGTCAAGCTGCTCTCTGACAAGCTGAAGGATCCAAACTTCTCACTGCAGATACTCAAGTATGTGGGCAATAAGAGGCCCAGTTTAAACATGGTATTAAGATCTGCCTGAGGTGATCTGATCACAAGTTGGTTACTCTTAATTTGGATATAGTTATTATTAAAAGAGGTCATATTATGCCATTTTATTTGTAAGTTTATTATTTTGGTATTGTTATTTATTGTTTGGTATTTATTATTTTTATTATTAATTTTATTATATTTAAAAGATAGATTCATAAAAAAAACAAAATATACATTAATATAAATAAAGATATTATTTTAACTAACATTTAACCACCATTAATCACCATCAACATATTAACTATAGTCATCAAAATCAGTGGTTCCTAACCTTTTTTCCAGGAGACCCCTATTTTAACATTCAAAATCCTTAACAAAAAATTCCATTAACTTTACTTAAAGGTGCCATAGAATTGAAAATTTAATTTACCTTGGCATAGTTGAAAAACAAGAGTTCAGTATATGGAAATGACATACAGTAATATCAGTATGTGGAAATGACATTAATTGATGTTCAACAAATAAAAAATAGAAATAATAATGATAAACAAATGATAAAGCTTGGGTTGTTAAATATTAGATCCCTTTCTTCAAAATCAATATTGTAAATTATATTATCACAGACAATAAACTAGATTTGCTGTGTTTGACAGAAACCTGGCTAAAACCGGACGATTACATTACTTTAAATGAGTCTAGCCCTCAAGGTTATGATTATCGACAAAATCCCCATCAGAAAGGCAAAGGTGTTGCTGTAATTTATAGTAATATTTACAGTATTACTCAAAAGTCTTTCAAATATAATCTCTGAATGAAGTCCAATCTGATTGTTCTCAGAAAATGAACTGTAACAGTGAATACTAATCACAAAAAAATGAGACTTATGTCTAAAGAAACTTTGAAATGTCAGGTTTTAAATTGTGTAAGTCAAATCTAAACCAAATATTCTCTGTTCATGTAATCTGAATGAAAGAGAGCCATGTCAGACTTACGTGATTCAGCTCATTATCTGCTAATGCGGCCACGCCCACAGAGAGACCTCTATTCAGATGCAAATTCTGAGGCAATACATCATTGCAATCGTGTATTTATTATTTTCAAAAGTGTTTATCTGCATGTTATAGCCATGGTTAGTGATCTCTGGAAGCCTCTGTTAGTTCCTGGAATGCCACATGGTATGCCTGTTCTTCATTAGGAGTCATTTGTGGACTAAAGGTGCACAGAGCGCCCTCTGGCTGAAAGTATGAATTGAAAACACAGTATCCAGCGCTCATAGTGATGACAATAAATATTAGTGGTGGGCCTTTATCGGCGTTAACGTGCTGCATTAACGTGAGACTCTTATCGGGTGATAAAAAAAATATCGCCGTTAATCTATTCTCAAAGTTGGGTTGGGAGCTGGGTCTATACTACGCAAGCTATGATGACTTTCACCTTGATATTTTAGCGCGGATGTATACCTAGCCGAATTGACCCTTCGCAAAGACCCACCCCCTTTAGTTACTGTTGCTTTGTCCGACAAGCCGTGGCGCTGTCACACCACACACAGTGATAATGCATCACGGAGCAAAGAGGACACTGACAACACGTCGACAGACAAGACAGAGCAGGTTACTTATGATATTAAACAAAGCACAAAATTACAATCCAATCACACAATTCGTTATTTACGTGCAGTTAGTGAAGGAGGGATAGGCGGAATTGCGCTGAATGACACACAACAGAAGCGCTTTCTCGCGTGCGCTATCTCTCTCTGTCGCGAGCGCGATCAGTTCTCCTCGCGCCTGAATAGTCAAATACACGTGCACACAGATGTCTAAATGTCCATCGTGTGGAGTATCTCGCGTGAATACAGTCGGTTATGGCTTACGTGGACGTAAACAGGCGAGTAATAACTGAATATGCGTCAGTTACGTCCATGCATTCAGCTGCCCAATTAAATAGGTCATTAATGTTAATCAAACAACAAAAGATGTTAAATGAATGTAGGCTATATGTTAAATAAACCTACTGTATCTGAAAACAGATTATTTTTAATTTACTATTGTTTTTGTAATTAGCTTCTTTGTTCTTTTATATAGCCTAACACAAATAACTTATAAAATTTCTCATATTAGCCCATGCTCATAATGTCCACCTCTTGCCCACCTGTACATACCAGCTGATATACAATGTAGTCTTGATTTGGGTGGTCAATCTGCATTTAAAAGTTTGAAAGGGTTTTAAATCTTCTAAATCAAGTAAAATTGCTCAAAATAAAGTACTTTAAACATAACAAAGTCAACTTTAATCATATAAAATGTAATTTACCAACATCAAAATTGTGGCCAGTGAAAATGCTGAGTGGCTAGTAACTTTGGAAAACCACTAGCCACAGTGGCTGGTGAGCAAAAAAGTTAATGTCAAACCCTGGTCGTGACAGATTGCTGTAGCCCCTCAGCTCAAGAGGCTCGTAAACTGATCATCTCTTACTACCCAGAGTCCACAGCATCAAATAAACATGAATGAACATGAGAATCATTGTCGTTTTAAACGCGGAAAGATGTCAATATACACAAGTTTTCAAATTTAACTCCACCGAGGTTAATCTTCTAACTCCTGACTGCTTTGTCGTAAAAAATAGCGGATTACTTTTAGTCATTATTTGGGTAGCACACATATTCTGAATGTCTTCGGCAGAATTCAAATGAGCCATTTTAATCTAGATTAATCTAGATTAATTCCAAGATTACAGTGAGATTAATCTAGATTAAAAAAATTAATCTATGCCCACCACTAATAAATATTGAACAAATATTACTCCTCTGTATAGAAAATTGACATAAACATATGAGAATCCATCAATATTTCTCCAAATGTGCATGCTTTTAAGATAAAATCCCTGATGGTTGTTGTTTTATCAAAGGTAACGACTCATGACATTTTGAGAGATCAAAATGTGAAGCTTGAGTCTTAGATCTTTTTAATGATGTATAGTTTGTCAACTGCACATTAACATTTAGGCTCTATAATATAACAAATATATTAGCCTTCATGAAATGCCAGAGGTAGGAATGTTCAGACACTTTGTATCACAGAAATACATTGTATTTTAAAGTATATTAAAATAGAAAACCATTATTTGGTTAGAGACTTGAGACTTCTTTTAAAAACATTAGTAATGTGTTCAATCTTTTGACTGGTACTGTAATTTAACATAGGTCTATACAAAATTTTCTTCACATGATGTGCAATAATATGTGCATGCATGAGCTCACAAAAATCATGTTTTTTTTTTGTTTTTCTATCAGCTGACTAATAGAAATGACAAATATGACAATACCACAAAAGATGCTGCTTCTGTCCTATGATCATCCCAAATTATACCATGAGCTCAAAGAAAACAGCAGCTGTGCTTGATAACATGCACTTTCTGTCACCATTGACCCTTTATGTTTTAAAAGAAATTGTCCATGACATTTTAACTGCATTGTCCCAAGTTTCATTTTGATTTTAGAATTATAAAACAACAGCTCTGAGTTTAATTGTATTGTGTTCTGTTACATATTCTCACCCTAATGGCATTGGAAACCTGTATGAATTTATATTAGATATTTTTTAAAAATTATGTTTTTATGTCTCATATAAGAAAGTTAATCATATAGGTTTGGAACATGCAGCGCTAGCGTCAGTTCTGGCAGGTCACGTCAGTCAAGCTCGCATCAGCTGACTCCCAGGTGACCTACATCTACTTATAGGAATACGACACCTATCACAGCATCTATACTGTATATAAGCTCTTCAGTATTATCAGCAGCTATTGCATTTCTCAGGAGCAAATTACCCTCCTCCATCCCCAGCTCCTCCTCTCTTCAGTCAGGATTGGCCTTATTATTCCCCTGAATCAGACTAATTCTTGAAATGTGTGTACATGTTAAATTATTGACATTAATGATATCTGCATATGTTGGTTCTGTTCTGTTTACTCTAGGGGGGTTATTGCTGCTCTCCCTGCTCTTATCCATGCTAGGCTGCATGAATGCGCAGGGAGTTCTTGCCCAGAACAGAACCATACTGCCAATACAAACTCTATGCATTATCAATCATATTTGACGATAGTAGTCCTGACAGAAATCAAGCTAAACCATTGATCATCGATCAAGTTTGTGTCACAGAAAAGATTGTGTGTTTTTCTTTTGTTTCTTTTTGTGTGTTTAATTAAAAATTGAATATGAATCATGTTTGTGTTTTACAGTGTGGATCATTGTGGAAGATTCAGAAGTACAGCAGGACTACACAAATGTAGGTTGACACACAATCATTCAGTGTTTTGATGTTGATTTGTCTCATTTAGTGAAATGTTTCTCTTGCTCTTCTTGCTTTCAGGGGCCTGTGATCTCACACTGGATCCAAACACAGCAAACACTTATCTCATTCTGTCTGATGAGAACAGGAAGATCACATGTGTGGAAGATCATCAGTCGTATCCTGATCACCCAGAGAGATTTGATGATGTTGCTCAGGTTCTGTGTGGAGAGAGTCTGACTGGACACTGTTACTGGGAGGCTGAATGGAGCGGAGATGCTGAAATATCAGTGACATATAAAGGAATCAGCAGGAAAGGAGTAGGTGATGATTGTGTTTTTGGATGCAATGACAAATCCTGGAGTCTGGACTGCTCTAATAAAAGTTACTCTGTCCGGCACAATAAGAACAGCACTTATTTACCTGTCATCAGTTCATCCTCTAATAGAGTAGGAGTGTATGTGGACGTGTCGGCCGGCATTCTGTCCTTCTACAGCGTCTCTGACACACACACACTCACACACTTACACACATTCAACACCACATTCACTGAACCCCTCTATGCTGGATTTACAGTTCATTCTTATTCCTCAGTAAGTCTGTGTGACATTAAACAACCTCCTGTGAGAAACAACAGTGATACAACCAGGTGAGTGTGATTAATAGTTCAATGTTCCACAAAAAACATCGAAAATAATATTATATCATCATCAGAGGTCGCGTTAGACTTTCGCACTGTCCGTCATTTTGACAGACCTAATAGTAAAAATTCCGTCATAACCAATTATTACCAGTCAATATACTTTTTAGATTTGAATGATAATAAGACATTTAATAGTTTGTTTTTTTCATCCATATTTTAATTTTTATTCATGATCTTACAGGATAAGCAAATGGGCCTAGGCTATGCATTTATTTATACTATGAAAAGAAAGTTGAACAATATGGAAGAGGATTAGGGCCAAGCAATAATAATAAAAAAAAACATCTAGAGATTAAAGTTGTTCAAGTTAGAGAAAAAAATTGTTAAATTTCGAGAAAAAAGTCAAAATAAAATGTTGAGAATAAACTCGTTAAATTAAGAGAAAAAACTCGTTAAATTTCGAGAAAAAGGTCGAGAAAAAATGTTGAGAATAAAGTCGTTAAATCACGAGAAAAAAGTCATTAAATTACGAGAACAAATTCATTAAATTATGAGAAAAAACCCCATTAAATTTCGAGAAAAAATTTGAGATAAAATGTTGAGAATAAAGTCATTAAATTACGAGAAAAAAACTTGTTAAATTTCGAGAAAAAAGTTGAGATAAAATGTTGAGAATAAAGTCGTTAAATTACGAGAACAAATTCGTTAAATTATGAGAAAAATGTTGTTAAATTTCGAGAAAAAAGTTGAGATAAAATGTTGAGAATAAAGTCGTTCAATTACGAGAACAAACTCGTTAAATTTAAAGAAAAAAGTCGAGATAAAATGTTGAGAATAAACTTGTTAAATTACGAGAAAAAATTTCATTAAATTACGAGAAAAAAGTCGTTAAATTACGAGAACAAACTTGTTACATTTTGAGAAAAAAGTTGAGATAAAATGTTGAGAATAAAGTCATTAAATTACGAGAAAAAAAATTGTTAAATTTCAAGAAAAAAGTCGAGATAAAATGTTAAATTACATAAAAAAATTGTTAAATGTTAAATTAAATAAAAAAGTTGTTAAATTACGAGAACAAATTCGTTAAATTATGAGAAAAATGTCGTTAAATTTCGAGAAAAAAGTCAAGATAAAATGTTGAGAATAAAGTAATTTAAATTATGAGAAAAAAGTCGTTAAATTACGAGAACAAACTCGTTAAATTTCGAGAAAAAAGTCGAGATAAAATGTTGAGAATAAAGTCATTAAATTACAAGAAAAAACTTATTAAATTTCGAGAAAAAAATCAAGATAAAATGTTGAGAATAAAGTCGTTAAATTACGAGAAAAAAGTCGTTAAATTATGAGAACAAATTCGTTAAATTATGAGAAAAATATCGTTAAATTTAGAGAAAAAAGTTGAGAATAAAGTCATTAAATTATGAGAAAAAAGTCAAATTACAAGAACAAACTCGTTAAATTACGAGAAAAAATGTCGTTAAATTACGAGTACAAATTCGTTAAATTACGAGAATAAATTCGTTAATTTAATGACTTTATTCTCAACATTTTATCTTGACTTTTTTCTTGAAATTTAAAGACATTTTTCTCATAATTTAACGAGTTTATTCTCGTAATTTAATGACTTTATTCTCAACATTTTATCTTGACTTTTTTCTCAAAATTTAATGAGTTTTTTCTCGTAATTTAATGAGTTTATTCTCAACATTTTATCTCGACTTTTTTCTTGAAATTTAACTCGGTTTTTCTCGAAATTTAACAACTTTAATCTGGAGATGGTTTTATCTTTTTATTATTGCTTGGCCCTAATCCTCTTCCGTAGAACAAAGACTTTTCAGTTTTCATCTTGAACAGTTGTCGCGGATCATGAGTGAACGCGATCATCCCTTCCTCTTTACAACTTTACAGAATGAAATAAACATGAATGAACATAAGAAAATATGTTGCAAGATACAGTAGCTTACTGAAATCTGTATCACATGTATCAATCAGTTCAATCAGTGTTAGAAACAATGTCACACAACATAGGAAAGCCATTTGTTGACCATAAACTTGATAGTCAGCAGGAAAAATAACAAAACAAACCATTTAAAACAAAACGAATGGATTAGAAACTTAATTATTTAAGTATAAGTATTATAACTTTATTATTATAAAATGGACTTAAATTTGGGTGCTCTGTGTATAATCAAACGCATCGTTTTCATATACTCTGGAGACTGAACACGCTGGAGCGCACTCAACATCAAATGGGCAGGGGTGGGAATTACAGTTACAAGTTACATCAGCCTCAGTGTAATCTGTCAACATGACGGACGGCCTTCAGATTTTTCTGTCACTGCAAAAAAAAATTGTCAATGACGAAAAATTTTCAATGCAACCTTTGATCATCATATAGTCTTGATACAATTTTACAAAAATAAATTAGCCCTCTTTATTGACCTTCTCTAAGTTTATTGATCTTATAGAAAGGTTATTGATAGAAAAAATAGATTTTATGTAGTCTAGTTAAACAAAAAAAATAAAAGATTTCAGTTGCATCATGTACTTGCTACTTTCTGTCTTAACTTTGTAAGCTGTCTGTGCATAAAACACTATCTCTTTCATTCTGCCTCTGTCTGCGCTACAGGTTCTCCTGCCGCAATGATCTTCAAATGACTCCTACCAAAGAGGAGGATCAAAAGAACATCTCCACTGCAACAACTGAGAAAGACAAACTGCCTCTGAATAGTGAGGCAGATAAAGTACAATTTTATGATAAATATTGGTCAAAGCTCATTCAAAGAGTTACCAATATTAAGATCATTGCAGATGAACTGCATCAGCAGGAAATAATTAATATGGAACAGTATTACAAAATCACACATGTTAATTCAACCAGTCAGGACAGCATGAGAGAGCTCTGTAACATTATAAGTACAGGGAAGATTGATTATGTGAAAGCTGAATTCATCTCAGTTCTTCAGAAAGTGGAGCGTTGCCTTTTAGAACACTGGTTTGATTCTTCATCGTGAGCACAAGGTGCATGAATTTAAAACTGCTGAAGAATTTTCTAGTGATGATACAGAAAACATATTGCTTTATTCAAAATGACCAAAATATACATAGCAGCTATCTCGTCTGCAATTAGTGCAGAATGCGGCAGCCAGATTTTTAACAGGTACAAAAATTAGAGAACACATAACTCCAGTATTATCTACTCTTCACTGGCTTCCAGTCCAGTATAGAATTGATTTTAAAATTTTATTGATGGTTTTTAAAGCTTTTCACAACATCGCCCCAAGTTATATCACCAACCTCTTAAAGGACCACACTCCAGTCAGGTCTCTGAGATCAGGAGATAAACTTATACTGGCAGTTCCCCGCTCTTCAAAAAAATCTAGGGGCGATAGAGCTTTCATGGTCATCGCCCCAAAACTGTGGAACAGCCTCCCTTTGCAGATTCGGCAGGCTTCAACTTTAGAAGGTTTTAAGTCTCAGTTAAAAACTTATCTTTTTAATTTAGCGTTTGTTGAGAATAGACCATGTTTAGGGATAGTTTCGTGATACATTTATATATTCTATTTCATTTGATTTTTCATTTGACTCGCTTTTATGTATTTTATTCTATCTTTATCTCTTTATTTGTTTTAAATTCCTTTGTATTAATTGGTTTGATATATATTGTTTATGTCTTTGTGATATTGTGAAGCACTTTGGGCAATTGAAATTGCAGTAAAATGTGCTATATAAATGAATAAAGTTGAAAGTTGAAGATGAAGCTATGACTATCTTCCAAAATATTAATTCATGCTAACATTACGAAGAAATCTCAAATGTCAAATCAAATTTAATTCAAAATTTATTTATATTTGTCTAACTATGTATTTCATACTTGGTGAACTACAAATGTATAAAAGCATGTAAATATTTTGGATAAAGATTACAAAAGATGCAAACCGGAAATTTTCTGATGTTGAAATAGGCTATTCAAGTGAATATTTGAAGGGAACTGACTGTCTTCAAAAAAACTGACATTTTCTTCTTATATCTTCTTGACATCTTTCCTCCCTATAAAGGGCCAGACAGATTTCACTTTTCATTCCATTGATTTAAATTCATACATATTGAAATGCATGAGATTGGAAATGCAAGATCATGTTTTGCTGTATTCCAAGGTTCAAAGCCGGTTCTCAATACTGTATGTGTTCTTGAGTTCTTTGTGAATCGTCATCAGTCACTGCCCAAGTACTGTTTCCATCAGGTGGTGTTATGTGCAGACCTGAGACAGTTACGTCTCAATGCATCTCGCACCAACCAGCGAGCTTACGATGAGGGAGGAGAAAACACTTATTTTATTGGAGATTGTGAGGTTCAGGCGATCACTAGGCACTCAACGCTCACATACCCCGTCGAGAACAGCCTTATCTTAGCGAGTCCTTCTGACATTAGTTTCTGGTTCTGATGTGTCTGTGGTGTAGATAAACATGAAATATCATTTGTTTGGGGTATATATAACAGGTAATCTTTTTTCTCATGTATATATTTTTTCTGGACCAGGTATTATAACTTTATATTTTATCTTTAAAATAAAGTGCAGCTGCTTTTGTACTTTTAAACCAAATAGTTTTCTTGTCTTTATTTCCAATTGTATTAGCTTCTTTTGTTGAAATATATATTTCAGTGAGGATTACTGTAGGGGATTATTTTCCCATGTTGTTGCATTACTGTCGTGTCCATATCACCAAAATGTGATTGATTTACCAAAGAATCCACAGTGAAATGAACCGAATACAAAATAAAGCTCAACTGAGACATTCACATTGATGAGAATAAATAACCATATTCCTGCATTAGGATCCTTTGAAAGGTAATGTTATTTTAGTCCTGTATCGCTCTTCTCTCCTCCTCATCTCACTAACACACCAGTGGGCGGGGCTAACGTTACAATGATGAAGTAGGCATTGATTTCTTCTGTGGAGGCGGAGTTTCACCTATCTATGACAGGATCAGTCGTTCTCTGGGTCTGGTGTCAATAAAAGCTTTTATTGGACTAACAAGGAAGATTTCAGTTCTGAAATATACAGGATATTCTTATAGTACGATGACCTCTTATATATCAAAAGCTCAAGTAAAAGTCAATTTCTCAATTCATGACCCCTTTAAGCATCACCATTGGTCCACTAGTTCTAGATTGACAGCTTTTCCTCTAGCCAGTCAATTGAAGAAGGAATTGATGTCACTCCAATGCGACTCATGGATAGTGATGCTCATGATCAGTGAATTCATATCACATGAACACTGCGACCAATAGAAGACCTCTTAGCTGAATTAAATGAATGCAAATTTTAAAGTTTCACAATAAAGTGAAGATGGTCAGATCTGTGTCTTAGAGATATTACAGTAATTCCAGGAGCAAATATATGATATTGTCTAGAAATAAATCATGTAAGAAACTCTTTGTGGATGTTGGTGTTGTGCATTAAACTCTCCATGTCCTTTTTTTTGTTGTTTTGTTTTTAAAGTCAGTTCTTCAGATTTACTAGCCAGATAAATTTTGTAAAGCTTCAATAACATTTTTATGTATAAAACATTATGTCTGAATGCAGATGTGTTAGAATGAAAATTCAAGACTGTTTTACCAGGGAGAACCTCAGAAATGACATGTATAGTGTGTTATTCATTCATCCATAGTGACACTGACTATAGTTGATATCAAAGATGGCAAAATGTGACGTGCTGCCAGAGGGAGATGTTCATAAAACACTGACGTCAACTCACACTATTCTGACATTTGACTGGACTCTTCATTACCGTTTATGATTGTAGCTGTGTCTTATTTCAGAGTCTGCGTCCTCTGGAGGTCGCAATTGTCAGACACATCAAGACAGTCTCATTTCTGTCATCATTTACTTTCCTGTAAGCTGTTCCAAATCTGTATGAATGTCTTTGTTCTGCTGAACACAAAGGAAGATATTTAGAAGAATGTCAGTAACCAAACAAATCTCGCCCCCATTTACTATCAGAGTTCAGAGAATCTTTAATGTCTGTCAGCAATGATAGAAATTTTTCTTAGGTTGAAAGGCTCTCATACAATACAACAAGTCAAGTCAAGTCAAATTTATTTATATAGCGCTTTTTACAATTGGTAATTGTTTCAAAGCAGCTTTACATATTAGAAGCACAGAAAAAAAAAAGAGAAGTGGTTAAAAATAAGCTGTACAAGCAAGCGTGGTAATATGTAACATATACAAGATGGTGCTACATTAAGCCAATGTCGGCTGACTCCCAGGGGTGGAAAAAAACCCCTAGGAGAAAAACCCAGCGTGTTAACACTGGGAAAAAGTCCTAGGAGGGAAAAAACCCTTTGGAAGATATATATAATATATGTAAATGGATATGGAGATCAAAATCTGAATTATACATTTGTATTATAGAGAAAAAATAGATTATATATAAATATATGTAAGCGGATACGGGGATTAAAAATCTGAATTATAGATGCAGCCAGGACTGGATCTGTAGGCCCATTGTCTCCTGGGCTACGTTGTAGTCAGGTCTCCACAGGTTCTCCATCTGATCTGGATACGGCCTGGATCCAGCACCCGGCAAACCTCAGGATAAGCAAAGAGACAGATATTAGCGTAGATGCCATTCTTATTCTGATGTACAGGTATATCTAGTGTTATAGGAAATGTTCTCGGTTCCGGCCGACCTAATTATTGCAGCGTAACAATCCTTTAACGGATTTGAAAAATGTTAATGTATTGATAATGTGTTATGTGTATGCAAGAGCAAAGAGATGTGTTTTTAGTCTAGATTTAAACTGACAGAGTGTGTCTGCTTCCCGAACAATGCTAGGAAGATTGTTCCAGAGTTTAGGTGCTAAATAGGAAAAGGATCTGCCGCCTTCAGTTGATTTTGATATTCTGGGTATTATCAACTGGCCTGAATTCTGAGATCGCAATAAACGTGAAGGACTATAATGCATTAAGAGCTCACTTAGGTACTGGGGAGCTAAACCATTTAAAGCTTTATAAGTAAGTAGCAAGATTTTAAAATCTATACGATGTTTAATAGGGAGCCAATGTAATGTTGACAGAACTGGGCTAATATGGTCATACTTTCTGGTTCTAGTAAGAACTCTAGCTGCCGCATTTTGGACCAACTGTAGTCTGTTTAAAAGCCGAGCAGAACAACCACCCAGTAGAGCGTTACAGTAATCTAGCCTTGAGGTCATGAATGCATGAACCAACTGTTCCGCATTTGTCATTGAGAGCATATGTCGTAATTTAGATATATTTTTTAGATGGAAGAAGGCGGTTTTACAGATACTAGAAACATGACGTTCAAATGAAAGATTGGTATCAAAGAGCACACCCAGGTTCCTAACTGAGGACGAAGATTTAATGGAGCACCCGTCAAGTGTTAGAGAGTATTCAAGGTTTTTTCGTGAGGAAGTTTTTGGTCCAAAGATTAGGATATCAGTTTTTTCTGAATTTAATAATAAGAAATTTCTGAGATCTAATAACACTAATAGAGAAATACAGCCACGATCGAATGATAAGAGTAGATCGTTTGTAACTCTAACGAGAGCAGTCTCAGTACTATGGTATGGTCTAAATCCTCACAGATTCCATTTCTTTCTAAAAAGGAGCACAGTTGTGTTGAAACTGCCTTTTCTAGTATCTTTGACAGAAAAGGTAGATTCGAGATTGGCCTGTAATTTACTAAATCTCTCGGATCTAATTGAGGTTTTTTAATAAGAGGTTTAATAATAGCCTGCTTAAAAGTTTTTGGGACGTATCCTAGTGTTAAAGATGAATTAATTATATCAAGAAGTGGACCTACGACCTCTGGAAGCATTTCTTTCAGTAGTTTAGTCGGCATTGGGTCTAACATACATGTCGTTGATTTTGATGATTTGATAAGTTTAGATAATTCTTCCTCTCCTATAGCGGCGAATGATTCTAGTTTTACCTCAGGGACACTACAGTGCACTGTCTGAAGCGAAACTGTAGACGGTTGGATGTTTTTAATTTTCTCTCTAATATTGTCAATCTTGCAAGTAAAGAAGTTCATAAAGTCATTACTGCTGTGCTCTTTGGAAACGTCAGCAGTTGAATCTCTGTTTCTAGTTAATTTAGCCACTGTGTCAAATAAATACCTAGGATTATGTTTGTTTTCTATTAAGAGATTTGAAAAATAAGTAGATCTAGCATTTCTTATTGCCGTTCTGTACTCAATAATTTTTTCTTTCCACGAAAGGCGAAAAACTTCTAGTTTTGTTTTCTTCCAGCTACGTTCTGCTTTTCTCACAGCTTGTTTTAGAGCCCGAGTGTGCTCATCATACCACGGCGTTGGATTAGTTTCCTTAATCTTCTTTAGACGTAAAGGAGCGACTGCATCAAATGTGCTGGAAAAGAGAGAGTCAATAGTTTCTGTTGCAACATCGAGGTCTTCTAAGTTGTCAGGTATACTAAGGCGATGAAAGTGCTCGGGGAGATTATTTATAAAGCAATCTTTAGTGGTAGAAGTGATGGTTCTACCATATTTATGGCTGGGTGGTGGTTTTGTAGCCTTGGCTAACTGTATTATACACGAGACTAAATAATGATCTGATATATCATCGCTCTGCTGTAGAATTTCAACAGCATCAATATCAATTCCATGCGACAGTATTAGATCTAGGGTATGATTACGACAATGAGTGGGTCCTGACACGTGTTGTCTAACAACATAACAATACATACATACAATCCACAACGCACAATTCAATTTAAAACAAACATCTTTAAGGTTAAAAAACAACCCCACACACAATCACTTAACCTTGTTTAAAATAGTTCCTGCATTGGGCACAAAAGATTTCCCATAAGCCTTCTTCCTAGCCAAAGGAGTTCTGAACCGGAAGTAGCTGAAAAGCATCCTAAAGAGGAAGTAATCATAGTAGGAAAAATAAATGCTATGTGGTAGTTAATGGGGAAGTGAGATCTGTTTAGTAAAAGATAACTGCGGAAAGGATCATACAGTCATTCTCATGGAGTTTGTGGAACAAAAGTGGGCGTTTCTGAATTTGTGGGCGTTCATGCAATGAAAATGATCCCCTTCACCCGACTTCACCCTTAAGGGTTAGTTCACCCAAAAATTAAAAATAATGTCATTAATTACTCTCTCTCATGTTGTTCCACACCCGTAAGACCTTCGTTCATCTTCAGACCACAAATTAAGATATTTTTGATGAAATCCGATGGCTCAGTGAGGCCTGCATAGCCAGCAATGACATTTCCTCTCTCAAGATCCATTAATGTACTAAAAACATATTTAAATCAGTTCATGTGAGTACAGTGGTTCAATATTAATATTATAAAGCCACGAGAATATTTTTGGTGCAACAAAAAAACAAAATAATGACTTATCTAGTGATGGCCGATTTCAAAACACAGTGAATTAGGTGAATTAGAGTCAACAAATGGACGTGGGAACCCAATGTGATACTTTCGTTTTTTTGTAGAAAAACGTCAAGGATCAGTGCTGGTAATAGCTCCTGTTTGTGGGATATTCTATGTAGTAAAACTACATAATGCATTTCATGCTTTGAACACTGAATACTGTTCCGCCCATGAGGGGGTGTTGTTGGGGAGTAGAATAAATGCAAGGCTAGTGAAGAGTGTTTGTGTGCTATTTACTCACTCTAAAAACTACACTGTAAAAAAGAATCCGTAGTTTTTACGAAATAATTTTGGCAGCTGTGGTTGCCAGAATAATTTTGTAAAAAATACAGAAAAACTGTAATTACATTTATAGAACAAACTGTAAATTTTACAGTATAAAACTGTAATTTAAAAAAATTTGAATGTAAACCAATAAATTCAACAATGCACACTACTACTAAAATCTGTTTTGTACCTTTAACATATACTGACAACCACCATAATAATGCAGGTAGTAAAAGAGAAAGCCACATGAAGAATCAGAGTTCATCACAAGTAGCTTTTCCACGAGCTGAAGTATATACTAATATAAAGAAGGTGCAAAGAGTCATTCACGCAAACGCAAAACACCATCATGGTAACCCACAACACTTAAATAATGCAATAAACATTCATTAATAAACAACAGAAGATGTAACATAAAACCCTAATGTACATAACTGATAACATAAACATGATTATTTAAATAAAATACTTTCAAATGTGGAGTGTCACACAGGGAATTGTGGGAACATCATTTTACAGATTTTGACTGTAAATTATACATCGATTTTGTCCTTCTTATAAAAATTGTAAAATTTACAGCAATTTACTGTGAAAATTGCATAAATGTTTGGTAAGAGCTTTTACAGTTTTTCCCTGTATATAATACGGGAACTTACTGTTAACCTATTTACAATTTTTTCCGTAGCTTTTTTACAATATTTTACCGTTAAAATCACATTCATTTTTTACAATGTAGAAAACACGACATGGTGTCAGAGTAGGATACTCTAATAGGCTTGTGGAAGAAGTTTTGTTTCGGGGCAAGTTAAGCTTTATGAGAGGTGAAGTCGCAAAGTCATGGAACAAGTTGCGAGAAGTCAACGCGCTCCAGGTGATGCAGCTGCCAGGGGGAAGAGGCCAGTAATCTCCACACTTCCACGCAAGTCAATCAAATAAATACACTCATGTATTGTATGGGCGATGAAGCGGACGACATTTTAAAAGGGCTGAACTTGACGAACGAAGATATGGAGCATTATGACGCAGTGAAGGAGGGTTTTCAAGTTTTCTTTGTTGTGAAGAAAAACATAATCTATGAAAGAGCACGTTTCAACATGAGAAAACAAGGGGAAAACGAACCTGTCGACTCCTTCGTGACTGCACTGTACTCATTGGCTGAGCACTGCAAATATGGGCCATTGCATGACGAATTCATCAGAGACAGGTTAGTCGTCTGGCTGAATGACATACGTCTGTTGGAGCGAATGCAGTTAGACAAAGATCTAATGCTTGAAAAAGCCATCGATATGGCAAGACAGACTGAAGCAGTGAAGCAGCAGCAGAGTAACCTGCGTAGTGATTGTGTTAATGCTAAAACATCTGGCTCCGTAGACAGAGTCATAAGCAAAAGCAAGCCATCTCAAAGCAGAAAGAGAGCCAAAGGTGCTCATGGAGCAAAAGAAAAGTTTAAACAGCCACAGTCAAGATGTCACAAGTGTGGAAAAAGCTCACCCAAAAGCGCACTGCCCTGCAAATACTGTATTGTGTCATGCCTATGGGAAAAGGGGTTACTACCAAAAAGTGTGTCTTTCATCGAGAAAGGTGAATGAGATTCAAGAACAGGACGCTGGCATATTTTTAGGCACTGTGATTGCTGAGGGTGACCCCTGGCTGATTGATATTAAAATAAAGGACTGTGATGTTCGACACAGGTGCTGATGTCACTGTTATGTCAGACCATGTGTTCCATGACCATGTGTTCCAGACCATGTGTTGCCATTCAAAGAAGGCAACAAACCAGCACTCCGGAAAGTGACCAAGCCCTTACTTGGACCCGGATGCTCACCACTCAGCGTGATTGGAGTTTCAAGCATGCTGCTTCAGAAAGGAGACAAACATACATTAGAGGATCTGTATGTTGTTAAGAGTCTTCACTCACCACTGCTAGGTGGACCCGCCATCACCAAACTGGGTCTTGTCACACGTGTTGATGGCATAAGCATTCACACTCTACAGGAACGCTATCCAAAGCTGTGCAGTGGGCTAGGACTGTTACAGAGGCCATACACCATTAAACTGAGCCCAGGAGCAGTTCCATTTTCCCTCAAAACTCCACGCCGCATTCCACTTCCACTCATGCCAAAAGTTAAAAATGAGCTCCAACGCATGGAGCAAATGGGAGTCATTAGTAGGGTGGAAGAACCTACAGAGTGGTGTGCAGGCATTGTCGTGGTGCCTAAAAAGTCTGGCGATCCATGCATTTGCGTTGACTTAACAAAGCTCAATGAATCTGTGCGAAGGGAGAAATTCATTCTTCCCTTGGTTGAACAGACCCTTGGATTGTTAGCGGGAGCTTGTGTTTTTAGCAAGCTAGATGTGAACATGGGATTTTGGCAAATTCCGCTAGCCGAGCAGTCTGCCAAGCTGACGACTTTTATTACACCATTTGGGTGGTACTTCTTTAACCGGTTGCCCTTTGGTGTCGCATCGGCACCTGAGCACTTCCAAAATCGCATGGTAACTGAAGTCACGGAAGGCTTGGACGGAGTGGTCTGTCACATGGACAACGTGCTTGTGTGGGGGCGTTCTCAAGAGGAGCATGATGTGCGCCTTCACGCAGTGCTCCAAAAGATGGAAAATGCTGGCGTCACCCTCAACTTAGACAAATGTGACTTGTCGCAGCGTGTAGTCAAGTTTCTCGGTCACATTATCTCAGACACAGGAGTGCAACCAAACCCAACCAAGACAGCAGCGGTCCAGGAGATGCCAGAGCCAACAAATGTCACTGAGCTCAGGAGTTTTCTTTGGTATGGTCAACCAGCTGGGAAAATTCATTCCGCATCTGGCAGAAAAAGATAAACCCCTCAGAGATCTTCTGTCCAAGAAAAACTGCTGGTATTGGGGGGGGGGAACAAGTTAGAGCCTTTAAGAACCTGAAGGAAGACTTGTCATCTGCACCAGTGCTGGCCTTGTATGATGCAAACAAGCCACTCAAAGTATCTGCAGATGCGTCGTCGTACGGACTAGGCGCAGTCCTGCTGCAGAAAGAGGGTGATGATTGGAGACCTGTTGCCTACGCGTCACGGTCTCTTACTCCTGTTGAGCAAAAGTACGCACAGGTAGAAAAGGAGGCCCCGGGGCTGACCTGGGCATGTGAGAGATTTCGTGACTTTTAGATTGGCCAACATTTCGAGATGGAAACTGATCACAAACCATTGTTGAGTCTCCTAGGTGGCCAGGAACTGGATGCCCTGCCTCCCCGCATCCAATGTTTCCGAATGAGACTGATGCGCTATTCATACAAGATTTCTCATAGGGAAGGGCTTATGGACTGCAGACACTCTGTCGCGTGCTCCACTACCTGCTGATGAAAAAAAAACAAATGATGAGCTCATGGAAAGCACTAACATTTACGTGGACAGCATTGTGGAGCATCTCCCAGCAAGCCAATCTTTCCTGGATAACTTGAGAGAACACCTCAAATCAGACAGTGTTTGCTCAAATATCATGAGAATGTGTCAGGACGGGTGGCCCGAGTCCGATTGGTGCACAGGAAATGAGAAGCATTACTGGTCTGAACGAGCGTATCTATCTGTTCAAGACGGCCTTCTTCTAAAGGGTACAAGACTTGTTATTCCCTTTGCATTGCGGAATGATGTCCTCGCCAGGCTGCATGAAGGGCATCAAGGAGTAATTAAATGCAGGGAACGTGCACGGCAAAGTGTGTGGTGGCCGGGACTTAGCCAGCAATTGAACGAGCTGGTTCTGAAATGCCATGCTTGCATTAAGGAGCGCACCAATCACATTGAACCATTAATTCCAACTGATCTTCCTGAGAGGCCCTGGCAAAAGCTAGGGACAGATCTGTTTGTTCTGAAAGGGAAAACCTACCTTTTAGTTGTGGATTACTATTCACGGTATGTCGAGGTGTCAAATCTAACACTCACCAGCTCTGCAGATGTCACTACACACCTAAAGTCTATTTTTGCACGCCACGGCATTCCAGAGACATTAATGAGCGATAATGGACTACAGTTCTCATCCAGCACTTTCTCGAAGTTCGCAGCTACTTATGGTTTCAAACATGTCACTAGTAGCCCGAAGCATCCACGCAGCAATGATGAGGCCGAGCGGGCTGTACAGACTGTAAAAAACCTCCTCAAAAAAGCGCAAGATCCTTACCTTGCCTTACTGTCATACAGGTCAACTCCACTTCACAATGGGTACAGCCCTGCCCAGCTGCTCATGGGACGCCGTCTTCGTACTACGGTGCCAACTTTCCCAAGACTTCTGGACCTGATGTTACCTGATAGCATCACCTTAAGTGTTCGGGAGAAAGAGAAAAGAATTGTTGACATGAGATATTTCAACAACCGTCATTGAGTGCATGACCTAAACAAGTTCGCACCTGGCGATCAGGTGTGGGTCACGGATCAAAAGGTGATGGGAACTGTGGTGGAAGATTATCCAACACCACGTTCTTACCAAGTGGATGTGCCTCATGGAACTGTTCGGAGGAACTGTCATTTCCTCATTACCATGGAGGGTGGTTGCGACACCCAGGCTGGTTCGCAGTTGTCTGAGAACATTACAGAGACACAAATGCCCTGGCACCTCAAACATATTGTTGTGATCACTGTCTGTTCCTGTCACTTCCCGGACTACATTCCCCATAATCCTCTCTGCCAGTCACATTCACACATTCCACACTAATCACCACACCCAGCTGCAGCTCATTACCAGGACTATAAAGGACTTTCACACACACCACCTGACCGTGAAGTCTTGTTTCCCCAGTGTGCAATTCTAAGCGTTATCTCCCTGTCTTCCTGTTTGTTACTGTTCTTGCCTGATTCCTGTTTACGACCCATTGCTGCCTGCCTCGATCCTTTGCCTGTACCCTGACTACGACTCTGCCTGTTCCTGTTTGTTCCTGTTTTGACCCTGCCTGTACGACCACGCTCACTTTTAATAAAAGCTCTGCATATGGATCTTACCTTTAGTCCCGATTCATTACACATATTCTGTCAGTCCAAAAGGAGTAGTTATTAGAACCAGATCTGGGAGGCCAGTCATGAAACCTAAAGGACTGGATTTGTATTCACTTTACTGTAACCTTAGTCAGGTGGTTTACCCCTGGGTTTAAAAAAAAAGACAAAAAGGGGAAAGGTTGCTGGAAAATGTGGGAAATATATAAACTTAACTGGTGGTTATGTGTAACTGTTGATGTGTTTTTTTTCAGTGCACAGTGTTCAAGTAATGTTTGTCTGTGCAAAAGATATTGTTTATTGCTCATTGTTGAGTTGTGTTCTAAGTGATGTTTACTCAGTATAAGATGTCAATGTCTCAACACTTCGTTTTCATTGTTATCTCTTTGTTAAAAGGGGAGATGTGCAGGGGTTAAATTGGGCCGGGGCCGTCCGGGGCTGAGCCCCGGCACATAGGCTTACCAGGGCTCGACACTCGACATTAAATCTAGCTTAAGTGGCGATTGATAGTGGATAGTAATATATGTAATGTACATTGGTGGTGATATTGCTCTGTTGAGGCTCAACCTCTTGAGGAGAATTCAAAACAAATGAGCTCTGCTCACACAAAGAAACTCAGTTATCATGTTGCAATAAAATCCAATATGTGGGGTTTTTATAGTTAGCTATTTACGACATATGATAAAGTTAAGCATCACATGACCGAAAGTGCTGAATTCCTGAATATCACCTCGATTTAAATTTCATACAACAGTTCAATAAACAAGTAGTTAATATTAAACACTTAAGTTTTAGGTGCAATATGCCTGTTTTTTGTTCTATTGTAGCAGAGAAAATAGTTCCAAACAAAGCAGAAGCAGCGCATCTCGCAGCTCAGCCGTTTCGAATGATTCAGCATTTTGAACGAATCGGTTGAGTGAAGATTCAATGGCCCAATCATAAACAACTGCTTCATTCTTGAATGATTCGGCTCTCTCATTAAGAAGGTCACTTGCCGCCATCTACTGGCAGTTTAATTTCATGTTTAAAAGTATAAATTTCCCTTCAACATTTTTTCATTTGGATATTCAAAAATATTTAAAGAATCTCAAAACATTATTGCAGTTGTACTTTTTCAGTGTAAATTATTTAAGTTGGTAACAGCCCTATAGTGTCTTACTATTTTAATTGTAATCAAATGTAAGAATTTGAAAGATTAAATATAAATTTAATTAGAATTTAATTAGATTTCAGATTTAAATATATCACTGCTGATAAAACACTGATGAGAATGTTGCTTTTTTCAGAATAAATTATATTTACACACACACACACACACACACACACACACACACACACAAATCCTATTTTTTTTTTTCCAGGCAAGCTACTTTAAGTAAATGACCAATTTAGTTGTCCAAAGGACAAGCACAAAACAAGGCTTAATGTCGAGCACTGTATTTTGTATTTATATTCTCTCCTATAATGGTAGCATCACTCTTATATTTGATACTGACACAAAGGAGAAGGCACAGGCCTACAGAAAGATTTTATTGTCATCAGATGTAGCTTTGCACACTATAGAATGATTTTGATCAGCATTTTATTGTTCGTAGCAGAGGGCTCTCTCAACTTGTTATATTTTACAGTTTGTCAAATGATAGGATTTTGTAGTCTTTGCATACACATGCACCCCTGAAACCACAGAGCCCCCCACATAACAAATCCCAATCCCAATTTAACCCCTGGAGATGTGGGATATTCTATGTAGTAAAACTACATAATGCATTACATGCTTTGAACAATGAATACTTTTCCGCCCATGAGGGGGCGTTGTCAGGGAGTAGAATAAATGCAAGGCTAGTGAAGAGTCCACAGGTGTTTGTGTGCTATTTACTCAATCTAAAAACTAGAACACACGACACTGTTGTGCTGATGCAGTGTATGGTAAGTGAAGTTCGCGTATTTCTTACACGCTTCTATATTATTCTTCTGCATTATTTCTGACGTGAAGGACAAATTCATTCATAAAGTTTACTTTGACTCGCCGCTCAGCGGTCCGGGTCACGTGAGTTCCGCACGACTCTCTCCTTCAGGAAACACTCTGGATCGAAAGCAGAAGTTTAAACTTCATGGATGAGAAGACGCCATTTCGGAGACTCTCACAAATATTACCACTTTACGGTCAGTTATTTGCTTCTGATTTCATGTCATATTATTATTATCGCATGTTGTTAGATCCATATATCTTTGGCTCACTTGTTGACTCGGGTTTGTTTGCAAAACAGAATGGCCACTAAACCACCTTTCTTTTTTAGTACACAAAGAGGTAACACTTTAAAATAATGGTCAGTCATTAATAAGTAACTATGCAGGAAGTAATGAGTAGTTCTACATTAACACTTAAGCTACTACTATTAACTAATATAGAAACAAGCTTAACTAATCAGTAAATAATATCGAATTTAGGACTAAGATAGTTCCTTATTAGCTAATCAATAATTAGAGAATGAGATTGGCATCATTAAGAACTAATAGGTAACTATGACAAATTATAAAGAATTACTAATTAATTACTAATCACAATATTAAAGTGTCTGAGATGTGAGCAGTTGTCTTTTTTTACTCTCAACGTGGTCATAAAATGGATCATTAATTACTCAAGTGTTACATAGTAACTATGCAGGAACTACTAGTGATCAGGACCATTATTTTAAAGTTAAAAACATATTTTTTCACTTTAAAATAATGGTTCAGATCACTAGTAGTTCTTGAAGATTGTCCTTTTTTACTCTCAAAGTGGTCATAAAATGCATCACTAATTAATCAAGTACCTAGTTATTCTTTAAGAACTACTAGTGATCTGGACCATTATTTTAAAGTGAAAAAATATGTTGTTCACTTTAAAATAATGGTCCTGATCCTAGTAGTTCCTGCATAGTGAATATGGTAACACTTGAGTAATTAATGATGCATTTTATAACTATATTCAGAGTAAAAATTATGACTGATTACTTCTCAGACACGATAATGTTCTTTACAATTTGTCCGTTAGTTAATAGTTATTAATGATGGTAATCTCATTAGGTAATTATCGATTAGCTAATAAGGAACTATCTTCTAAATTTGATATTACTTACTGATTAGTTAAGCTTGTTTCTATATTAGTTAATAGTAGTAGCTTAAGTGTTAATGTAGAACTACTCATTTGTCCTGCATTACTTCCTGCATAGTTACTTATTAATGACGGACCATTATTCTAAAGTGTTACCCACAAAGATAGTCAAAGGGTCCGTGTCCGTTTTGATAGTTTGTTTTCCAATCTGAAATGAAATATGCAGAAACGAGAAAACGGTCGTTTCCCGTTTTTTCGTTTGTTAAAAAAACCGGAAAAAACGAGATTTTGACTCGATTTTCATTTTTTCGGGTCACGGATAGAAAACGGAAACACGACTTCAAAACTCGTTTTCCACATGTGGGCGGTCATTACACGCCCCTTTCAGCCGATTGGTCAATCAAATCTGAGCCAGCGACGTCATCTTCAGTTCGTTCAACAATATAACAGTCCTCTGCCGCTATATCAGTAGATGTCATAAATCGGCTTTCTTCTGTGCAACCTAAAGCGTATTTCACAGAAATGTTTATTTCAGAAATGTTAATCAGCACACAGACTGTTGTAATGCTGTTTGTAGATTAATATGCATGGTGAAACTGCGCTAGAGGAGCGGATGAAAAGCACAGATTTTTTTTTTAAAAACTACAGTTTTTATTTTATTCTATTTTGAATAAATAGAATAAATCACAACAAATAAGTAGTGTAAGCAATTTTGAAATCTCTCAACAAATAAGTAGTGTAAGCAATTTTGAAATAGCTCATCTCTCTTTATTTATTTATTTATTTTATTTATTTATTTTTTTTATATAGCCTAACATTGCCTGCTGAATAGGCTAATGTTAATAACACCATGGTTAAAAGATTGAGGGAATATGTAAAGATCAAACATTAAAGATCAAAATTACAGCTACATAGCTATTTTAGTTATGACAAAAATAATATATAAATGTTAAGCCAAAACGAATTCATTTAGAGCTGAACTGAAACAGAAACCGGTGTTATAACCTAGGCTACCTCTCTAATTTGACACAAATCCAAATGTTTCAATATTCACGATTTGGAGGCTAAACTATATTTATTATTTAAACCTTTTATTGTACACAGACTACTTAAAATGAGCAGTATAACTTTGGTTGAATGTATGTTACTTTGACAGTTAACAGGCTGCGATGTCAAGTTACTAACTGATGTTGTGTGCGTGAGGCGCCGACGCGTTCACTTGAATTTTCTTTTAAAACAACTTAAAATACTCAGACATTTATGGTCAAATATATGTAACACCATTCGAATCTGTGAAGGGTTAAATTATTTTTGTACACTCACAATAAAAAAAAAAAAAATTTTTATCGTAAAATAAACAAAGAAATTTTCTGCTGTCTCGGTTTCCTTTCTGTGAACTTCTCAAAAATGAACCGACACTCATATTGTCGCATTTTTTCCCTTTTATTTTGGTAATATGTTAATTATTTAAGTGAAATAAATTTTGCGCATAGACATAGGCCATTTATACCTTTTATATAATTTAATCCTTTTTTTCTCCGTTCACAGAAGCGCGACAGGTGCGTGATGATGATGAATCCTCATGTTCTGTTGCTTATTCTGCTATTTGTTCATGTAGGCTAAAACTAAACCCCTGGGATTTTTTTAATGATTCACAGACATTTAATTTAATCTTGTCGGTTAATGAAACGATGATTGCATCAGTTGAAACTGAAAATGAAAACAGAAATGATATTGAAAAGGCAACAATAATTTTCGTTTAGTTTAAGTTTTTCAAAACATTCACAGAACTGCATTACAGGAAATTTCCCCACTGTGTAAGCCACGAATATTTACAAAATAAAATAATTACAAAGATAATAAAAGTTCTATGTTTAATATACGGGTCATTCCTGTTATGCAGTGACTTTTACTGTCTCGATGATTTATTTACTCATATTATTTATAAAATGAGTCACATATTTTTAAGAAATGGCTTAAATTGTATATTTAGGTCTTCTTTATCACTTAAACAGAGATAATAGCTTTTTTAAAAACTATTTTGTATTTTACACACCTTTTTATTGATGTATGCATTCAAATTTATCATGTCCTCAGTGCAAAGTAATCAACTTTCACAAGAAATATAAACCATGAAATGATAAAAACCTCAAAATATTTTTAAATTATGTTATAGACTAGGCTAAACTGCCTCTAATCATACATATAAATCATGTGAAAATATAGTTATTTTTTTTTAATTTTCCTCAATGAAGTCATCTTCCACCCTGTTAGTATGTACTTTCTCGCCTTCCAAAACTGACAGCAATTTCATTGTGACCATTTTCAAGAAGTGACATCATTTCTTTTTCCTGCTGGAATTCAACTGTACAAGCTGAGGTTAGCTTCAACTCTCACTCCTAACTTTTTTTTAGTTTTTGAAATGTTATCCTACTTGTCCCACCCTTAAAGTTCCACCTTGTTAGGCTATATTATGGAGAATGTTTGTCCTATTGAAAAAAAAGTAAAAACAAATCTTACATAGTTATAAAAGTTCTGTTTATCTGTAGAAGGTTAGCTATCTTAATGTTGATCACTCAAAGAGCTATGGCTAACTTAGCTCAAAATTTTCCACCCTGTTAGATTTATAGACCTAAGGTGGAATGTGAAACTAACAGGGTGGAAATTCTAATAGAATAAATAGTATTTAATATATATAGCAAATTCTATACATATGTATATATTATATAAATGATTTATTTCTTAAAAAGATAAATCATTTCTTTACCATTCAGATTGTAATAATAATATAAAGATGCTGAATAATGAAAATAAACTGCAGTTATTTTTGGAACTTTTGGAAAAAGGGGCTCTATTTAGCACCAAAAAGGATTCTACTATTGTTACAAGCCAAAGACCCTAATTTGGTGTTTAGAACAATTTTTCTTAACTTAAAAGTTATTTTTAAAGTCTAATAAATGTTGAAATTGATCACAGTTATACTGTAATGTGAATGTATATAATGTAAAAAATATAAATTTCATTATTTTCATAGAAACATAAGTACCAGTATTAGTATAAGTGATACTGGCCTTCATTTATAAAAAAAAGATGCAATTAAACAAGTATTTAAAATATACTGTTGTTATTCAAAAAAGGGCATTCTCTAGCCATCTGAGCAGAGAACTGTTTTGCTACCATGATTGATTGTGATAAGAAATCACATAGCTATTTTTTTTGTCCCTCTCCCAAAGGAAATCTGGATTTTTTTATTGTATTTTATTTGTTTATTGTTTTGAAACAATATTATATAGGTGCAGTTCCACACATTAAAGAGGCTAACCATGCAGGACAATGACGGAAAGAAGGAAAGACAGAAAAAGTGAGGATAGCAAGTAAACTGTGACATATACTAATGTTCACTGTGTTCTCATAAAAGTTCTAGTGCTATGTGTAATTTAAGAGATAAAATATGCATGGCCATTTATAAACTAAGGAAAACTAAAAAGCCCCCCGATGGTGATACCATTATTAGGTGTTGTCACATGTCAAACAGGAATAAGAGTTTTATTAGCCTATGTTTATTATATTTCATATTTGTCTTTTTGTCCATAGGCTACATATCGTGAAAACAAATGTAACACATACACACACACACATTCACCACCACCAACTATTTTGTGTTAAGAAGCTGCTCTTAATTTTTTATCGATGACTTCACAGCGCATTAGTATTGCTGTATAAATAACACTGAAAATATGAAAATATCTACTGCGGGGCAAAGGATCGCCATCGCCTTTCGACGAAACCATAGACTGTAAAAAAGATGAAACCCAGCATGGAGGTTATCGTGGCCATGGTGATAGTTGCCCCTGTGCGCCACCTAGTGGATAGCCTATTTTCTAATATGACTGCATAGTCTGCTATATAGCCTACTGCAAAGAATGCGTCTGCTAAATGATTAAATTTAAATGTATAAAATATAAACAAAACATTAAAATAAGAAAAAAAATGAGTGCAGTGGCCACTGATCGATAATAGAGAATAGCCTGTAGGCCTATAGCCTATTGATCGGTGGTAGTAGCCCAAATGTCATGCGCTTGGTAACAGATGTAGAGGCATTTACATTTTACATTTTAAAAACACAATGACAGCTTAAAAACAGACTTAATTAAATTTACTGTAGGTTTTTTAAACTTTTTTTTTTATCTGTGCATACATATTTCTGTGAAATACGCTTTAGTTTGCACAGAAGAAAGACGATTTATGACATCTATAGCAGCAGAGGACTATTATTTTGTTGAACGAGCTGAAGATGACGTCACTGGCTCAGATCTGATAGACCAATCGGCTGAAAGGGGCGTGTAATGACCACCCACATGTGGAAAACGAGTTTTGAAGTCGTGTTTCCATTTTCTATCCGTGACCCGAAAAAATGAAAATCGAGTCAAAATCTCGTTTTTTTTTTTTTTAACAAACGAAAAAACGGGAAACGACCGTTTTCTCGTTTCTGCGTATTTCATTTCAAATTGGAAAACAAGCTATCAAAACGTACACAATCAGGGTATCTTCCGTTCATTCATGTTTTGATTTGATATTGAAATCAGAAAAATGAGAAAACCGCACATTTTTTCATTTTTCATTTTTAAAATGAAAACGAAAAAACTGGCTTGATTTTTCTTTTTTCGTTCTGGGGTTGAAAACAAATAGGCAGTTTGAAAATTCGATCTCTACATGTGGGCGGGAATGAAACGCCTGATTCCGCTGATTGGTCAACCAGACGTCAAACCATGTCGTCATCAGTTGTTCATCGGTTCCGCTCAACAGAATAAAAGTCCCTCGCTCTACAGCTGTACAGATTCTTAACGCATTTATTCTACATTTTATGTCTTTCTCATCAAATAGCCAGACTAGTGAATGGCTTGACACAAATCGTTCGAGTCGGGGCTTAATTCTGTGTAGACATTAATTCATCATGAGAAATATTAGTTTATCTCATAAATATTAATTTACTTTGCAGCCTCACACAACTAGCCTACCCCCAGCCTACAACTTTGAAACATTGAGTGTAAAAATGTATTTTGTTTTAGACAACATGGGATGGATATGAAATGATAGATAGGCTATGAATATTATGCCAATTCTATTTTGTTTCTATTTTTTTTTTTTCATAGAGAAGTGTAGGACATGTCAAATGTCAAATATTCAGTTATCCTTGTGTATCATATATATATATATATATATAATAGGCAACATGCTATTTTTTCCTTTTCTTAAAGTTATAACTTTTGTTTAAGGCAATATTCTGAGTTTATTTCATTATTCATTAATACTGAGTATTAATGAATGTCACACAAACCGGTGTTTTAATTTCTCTGCCGACTAAACTTTAATTCGTACACATATACTGCCCTCTCTGAGCAATCTAACAACTCATAAATCTAAAAGCAACTGCAGGTGGTGCTTCTTTGACACCTCTGCAAGCCTGGTTGATACTGATTTAATTGGTAACAACCTATAGCGTCATATTATTCTAATTTAATTGACTAAATTTAACCTGTTAACTGTCACGGGCCCACCGGTGGGCCCACAGCCGTTACATATTTAAAACAGTAATATTCTATACTAAACTAATCTTGACAAACTATATATCATTTGAAAGCTTAGAATCTCTAGTTTACATATTTGGTGACTGATTTTCAAAATAAATTACAGAAGAGCAGTAATTTATCAATTTGCAACAAGCATATTTTCATACTCATAAGGCATGTTCAGACCTTTATTTTGAAATAGCGATGAACATGAAAAATCATTAAAGATTGGTTGAAACATGTTTGTTTTCATGCCAAGAGTTCAAAAGATAACATCCATTCAATTTTTTGAGAAAAAAAGTCTGAAAATGTTTTTAATAGAAAAAAAAAATACATTTATGATTGTGGCGGCGATCTATAACCCACAAACATGTTATTTTTATGTTTATTAGAGGCTGAATTCATATCAAATTCTGCCAAACCTTCTGCCATACTACTTCTATATAGGATGTCTACTTCATAAATTGTATGAAAATAATGGAAATATATGGTTCAGATCACTCAAACCATATATGGAAATGGAGGCGCCTTTATATGCTCAGTAATGGAGCTTGGTTGTCATCTAGTGAAAAAGTGTGGTACTGCGCCCAAACAAAATCTTACTGAAAGCTCATTTTTTGAGATATCAACCTGAAATTTGGAACACAACTTGTTCAGATTTTTGGCTTTGATTTCCTTGCAGTTTTAGAGTAAAACTTGTTTTGTAAAATATATATTTTATATAAAATATAAAATATTATATTTTTACATTGTACATTTTCATAAACTTAAACTTCTATAACTTTTTTTTTGTTTCACTTACATAAGTTATTTCACTTCTACAATAATCTGCCAATTTCATCTTTAAAACAAGATTATGTCTATACTCCAAAGTATTCTTGAATTACAACCATTTAAGTTTGTATAGTGCATTTTCTTGTCTAAGAAAAAAAGTGGGGGTGACAGTTAACAGGTTAAGAACTTAACATAAAAGAAAGCATACATATTTAATAAGATTAGGAAAAAATCCCAAAATCCCCTGAAAATAAATTAAATCAATTACAGTTAATTTCTGACACAGACAGATGACAATAAATAGGCTATAAAAATACTCTTAATCTCATTATTGTTAGTGTTATTTCAGGGTTTTGATATATAGCCTAATATTGATAAAGTATAATTGATATCTTCTTAAGAGTGCACTATAATGGTTATTTTTTAACACTGTTTTAACATTTTTCCCTTTATTTATTTTACTTTTTTTAAATGTGTGATGGCCTATTTCAAATTGGCATAAACGAGTTCACCTCCGTCATCAAATCATCCAATTCGCATTTTAAGTCCATCTCTCTATAGCACCGCTTTGATGAACTAATAACATGTAATATATTTTCATATTTGTCATATTTCAAATTCATCCCATGTCCAAAACTCAGGGTGTTGTCTAAAACAAAAGTTATGACTGCTGCATATTTACATCGGCTACTGATTTGCACTTTTTAATTCAATGTGTGCCTATACATTCACTGCCCAGTGCGTTGAGCAGCTTCGCTAGATTTTTATAGTTGGTCACTTCAATAAAACAGGCAGTGTGCTAAAGTTGTAGAATGGGGATAATTGTGTGCAGCTGCAAAGTAAATTAATATTTCAATAGAACTAGATTAAATGTAGTAGAATAAACGCGTTAAGAATCCGTACAGCTGTAGAGCGAGGGACTTTTATTCTGTTGAGCGGAACCGATGAACAACTGATGACGACATGGTTTGACGTCTGGTTGACCAATCAGCGGAAAGAGGCGTTTCATTCCCGCCCACATGTAGAGATCGAATTTTCAAACTGCTTATTTGTTTTCAACCCCAGAACGAAAAAAGAAAAATCAAGCCAGTTTTTTGTTTTTTCGTTTTCATTTTAAAAATGAAAAACGAAAAAACGTGCGGTTTTCTCATTTTTCTGATTTCAATATCAAATCAAAACATGAATGAACGGAAGATACCCTTATTGTACACGGACCTCAAAGGCACTTCCTTTATATGAAATGAAGGTTTGTGGGTTGGATCAGACGGTATTAAATGATATTATTATCAATTAAATTAATTTTTACAGCGTTAAAGTAGATCATATTGGCCTATTTATGGCGGCATTATAATGCCATTAATAACCGAGCACACAACTGATGCTTGGAAACGGGAGGAAACGGGAGCCCGCAAGCTCATTTTAAACCCGCGCGCGCATGACATCTCCTCTGCACGCAAATCAATCTTCTATTTCGCTCGCGCGAATGGCGCAAACACTTTTTATTTTTGACAGTCATGGGGCGGGACTTTACTTATTTCAGTGTAACCTCAAATGTCATTGGTCAATTCAGTTTTTCCAGTCTGTTGTGATTGGACGCCTGTTGTAAAACGATTAGACATAGCTTCATCAATGGACCTGATGCAAGTGAGTTAAACTTTATTCATTGACTGATTGATTGCATTATTATTATATGTCCTTACCAGATACTATATTAACTTGATTTATTATTACTTTTATGGAGCTGTAGCTGCTGGGGAAAAATGAGAACACACAGTTATATTTGCTGTAGTTCACCGCTATTACCACTTTACTTCCACTAAACAGTATCTATGTTTACCCAGCCAAAATTATTATCAGTTCTCAGAACTACAGAAATGTGAAATGTGTGATTCTAAATCCAAAATTGCTTCATGTGGCTTTAGATGAAAGATAAATCACTTGTTCATATCAGTAAGCAAGAGTTGTTGTGCAAGCTTTTTGTTATCATTCTTTGTCAGGTTAATATATTGTCAGGTTAATATATTTTCCATTAAATACAGTATGAAAGGGTTTCAGCACTTTATCCCATTGAAAAGTTGCAGTTAAAGTTAAGATACAGTACACAGTATGAATGATCATACCCCTCTGAAACCCAATTTAGAAATTAATCTTTATATCTAAGACACATTTATTTATTTATTTATTTTTTAGTTTTTTTTTTTTAAATAACATTGTTCAGATGTGGTTAGTTGTACTCATTTATACTGTGCACTCTACTTACTTTTAAAGGGTTAGTTCACCCAAAAATGAAAATATTGTCATTAATTACTCTCCCTCATGTCGTTCCACACCCGTAAGACCTTCGTTCATCTTCAGAACACAAATTAAGATATTTCTGATGAAATCCGATGGCTCAGTGAGGCCTGCATAGCCAGCAATGACATTTCCTCTCTCAAGATCCATTAATGTACTAAAAACATATTTAAATCAGTTCATGTGAGTACAGTGGTTCAATATTAATATTATAAAGCCACGAGAATATTTTTGGTGCTCCAAAAAAACAAAACAGCGATTTTATATAGTGATGGCCGAAGCTTCGAAGTGTTATGAATCTTGTGTGTCGAATCAGCGGTTCGGAGCGCCAAAGTCACGTGGCGCACCATAAATATTCTCGTGGCTTTATAATATTGATATTGACCCACTGTACTCACATGAACTGATTTAAATATGTTTTTAGTACATTAATGGATCTTGAGAGAGGAAATGTCATTGTTCATGCCTCACTGAGCCATCGGATTTCATCAAAAATATCTTAATTTGTGTTCTGAAGATTAATGAAGGTCTTACGGGTGTGGAACGACATGAGGGTGAGTGATTAATGACATTATTTTAATTTTTGGGTGAACTAACCCTTTAAAAGTAAGTAGAGTGCACAGTATAAATGAGTACAACTAACCACATCTGAACAATGTTATTTAAAAAAAAAAAACTAAAAAATAAATAAATAAATAAATGTGTCTTAGATATAAAGATTAATTTCTAAATTGGGTTTCAGAGGGGTATGATCATTCATACTGTGTACTGTATCTTAACTTTAACTGCAACTTTTCAATGGGATAAAGTGCTGAAACCCTTTCATACTGTATTTAATGGAAAATATATTAACCTGACAATATATTAAACTGACAAAGAATGATAACAAAAAGCTTGCACAACAACTCTTGCTTACTGATATGAACAAGTGATTTATCTTTCATCTAAAGCCACATGAAGCAATTTTGGATTTAGAATCACACATTTCACATTTCTGTAGTTCTGAGAACTGATAATAATTTTGGCTGGGTAAACATAGATACTGTTTAGTGGAAGTAAAGTGGTAATAGCGGTGAACTACAGCAAATATAACTGTGTTCTCATTTTTCCCCAGCAGCTACAGCTCCATAAAAATAATAATAAATCAAGTTAATATAGTATCTGGTAAGGACATATAATAATAATGCAATCAATCAGTCAATAAATTGGCTACAGTTTAAAAGCGAGCGAGCGAAATAGAAGATCGAGCGCGAGTGTGGGAAGTGATGACGCGCGTGCTGCGAGTCGTGTACGAGCACGCGAGGGCTTGATTTGCGCGCAGAGGAGATGTCATGCGCGCGCGCGGGTTTAAAATGAGCTCGCGGAAGTGATTTACTGCGCGCGCAAGCATCAGTTGTGTGCTCGGTTATTAATGGCATTTAAATGCCGCCATACCTATTTTATAAGAATTTTTATTATAAAATTGCATATAATTCCAAGTGAAAATGTGTCTTAAGACTTAAACTGTAAGTGACATGAGCAAAAGAGAATTAAATTTAATCGTTCATTTTCATTATTTGCATATTTAATCATCAGCAGGAAATTCATGATCATTATATATATATATATATATATATATATATATATATATATATATATATATATATATATACACACATACATACATACACACAAACACACACACATATATATACATATAAATATTTTTTACTTGGAAAGGAGTGGGTTTTTTTTTTTATTGTCTTCAATAACAGAAAGTTTTTCATTTAATCCCACAAAATATGCAGATCTTGTTTAAAATATTCCATTGCATAGATTTTGCTAATGGGTGAATGGCTGGAAGTTTTCAAGCCTGTTTTTTTTTTTTGTTTGTTTGTTTTTTGTTTTTTGTTTTTGCAAAAAATAAAATAAAAAAAATAAAATTGGATGTGGATTCTGCCCTCATGAGAAATAATCAATGGTGAAACATCGATGTCATGCATTATCAACCTAAGAATGTTTGTTCTTTACTGTGTAAATGTGGACGAGGGGAAGAACTCAAGCTACTGCAGTCTGAACTCACATAAACTCATCTCTTTATTTTTTTAGTTTTACTAGCAAAGCAACAGGAGTCATGTTTGCCTGACCATCACACACATTGTTTGACTAAATCAGAGGAATGTTTCACACTGCGGTTAAAGTGAAAAGGTAATTTATTTTACCCAGTGAAATTGTCTTTTTTGCATTTATAAAGAAGAGTTTATGGATCTATTGTCATGTTTTATGTATTTCTATATACAGGCCAGGTGTCAGTTCCTCAATATAAAGAAAATAGAGAACGTTGCATCTAAAATGATGCAGGAGACTCCGAGATCTTCATCTCCAGAACCCAACTGTGTGTCTCTGAAGAGTGACAAACCACTGCATCATCCTCCTGATCTCAGTGATGAAGCAGTGACCTCTGACCCCAGGTGAGACTCTATCCAGTATTACAGACAATGGCCTGATTTCACCTTCTATATTGAAATTCAAAATGAGGCTCAGGTGGGACAACGTCTGAAATAAAGTAAAGTTCAAGGTGAAACAGTAAAGTCTAGGAGATGCAGGAATGTCCTTCTCCAGCAAAGAAAGCTCTATACTCTAGCTGAGCCCCCACCGTGAGTTTTTTTTTAGGCGACCATTATTTTAGAAATTATTAATTCAGTCTTTGGTGACACATCATGCAGATGACAGTATTTTCCATTTTTATTCAAAATATTCATAAACTTATTAACTATATCATGAATTATATGATATATTCTGATTGTCAAATGTGTGGAAGTGTGTTTTGTTTTTTAAACACCTTTATAATGATCATGTTAGTCAATATAACATGCAATAAGTTTGCACCGCAATCCAAATCCAAAGTGTCTGTTGGATTTACATCAGTTGTCCCTGAAATACATAAAAGTAAGTGGCCTGTGAACTGGGAGAAGAATAGAGTACACTTTGTTTCATACACAATGTGTATCAGATATGAAAACAATTTGTCAAATTGTAACTGAAAGGATTGATAGCAGGTGAAATTTTTTTTAAACATAGTGTGGTGTGACACATAATGAGATGTGAGCATTATTGAGCACTAAAACCATGTTATGTATGTTTCAGAAAATTATACTCCGTTACAAACGTACTGCGTCAAAGACGCTACGGGGGAAACTCCTTTTTCTCATTTTCTGAAGCTTAAATTCAACAACACAAGCCAGAAGCTGAGCTGGGCTGTGCGTGAGCTAATTGGCTAGGCAAGCTGCAACTGCATGAACCTATGGCGATGCAGCATAAGTATATGAACCAATGGGTGCACTTCCTGCCGTGGTAGGCATCTGCCTATAAAGCGACTCACTCCGCCATAGAAGTCAGGGCCCATATGTATAAAACTTATCAGAAATGTTCTTAAGAACAGTCTTAAGTTTTGACTTAAGTGTCAAAAAATTCTTAATAAAGAGTAGGAGTTTTATAAGAGTAGGAGACTTTTATAAAGAAGCTAAAAGCTACTTTTAGTAAAGCATAAGACTGATTCTTAAGTGCTGACTTAAGTGTTGTGAACTAAGGACTACAATGATGTCAACTCAAAATGGCCACCCTCAGCCTCTGAATCAGCCAATAGCAAGCCTGCAAGGGTGAAGTCACAGAAAAAAACAGGGGAAAAAGAAATGTTTTAATTAGGGCCTGAGCACCGATGCCCACCGATGGTGTGGGGACCCTATTGGAATTGCTCCATTTATTATTATTATTCCGCTTTTTCTTCTTCTCCCAAATGAATCGCATTTTTTAGGGCCTAAACATGCTCGAAAACTCATGAAACTTTGCATATGCGTCAGAAGTGAAAGTTACGTCTTATATGGGTTGCACAATTGGGCGTGGCAAAATAGCTCTATTGCGCCACCTACAATATTTCAGTGAAGTTCCCCTCGTGTGAAATTCAGTAGACACGTGTAATAGCCCAATACCTACAAAAAAGTCTCTGGAGCAAAATCTGAAAACCAACAGGAAGTGAGTTATTTTTAATTTTTGCCATTTCCAGACCTTGTACTTTAACAAACTCCTCCTAGAGCTTTAATCAGATCAATGTCATATTTGGTCAGTCTAATCTAATGGCCTTAAATTAAATTGTGAAGATCTTGAGTTTTCATTGAAGGACGTGTCCGTGGCAGCCTGACAAAGTTCGATGTTTCGCCATGAAACAGGAAGTTGTTGTAACTCAGGCATATTATGTCCAATCTGCTCCAAACTTCATGTGTTAATTTAGTCATAGCGCCACCTGGCAACAGGAAATTGCATGCTTTTCACTGTAATTCACTCCCAGGAACACATTTCAATATGCCAAGAAGTACCAAACATACTAGAAACACATTAAATCTTGCAACACTTGGCTAAATGCTAATGTATGCGATTAACACCACGAAAAAGGAAGTTGTTGTAAGTCAGGTGTACAATATCCGATTTGCTCCAAACTTCACATGTTTGATAACTGTCCTGGGTAGTGTTTCCCAAAAGCATCGTAAACCTAAGGTGATCGTAGCTCCATTGAGATCAACTTAAGCTTACGATGCTTTTGGGAAACGCTGCCCTGGCCTGATGACATCTACATGGCAATATTCAGTTACGGTCAATGCACCACCTGTTGGCAGCAGGAAGCATGGCACTTTGAAATGACTTTGTCATAATTTTTTGTAATAACAGAATATTTAATTGTCATTGTCAACTGTCATTGATAATAACAGATAAAGTTTAAATAGCCATTTATTAGGTTATACAACTTTAAAGGTGCTAAAGAGGATTAGGGGTGTCCTCGACTACGGATTTACATAGTCGAATCCGATTCGAATCAGATTGCCTATATTCGATTGATAGTCGAATCATATATGTTGGGGTTGGGGGGGGTGATTTGAGTGTGAAAAACAGCAGTCCACTAGAGAGTGCGCACGGACTTTGAAAAGGCCGCGCGCTGAACTGTGCAGGAGATGGAGCGGGACACGGAAAATCAAGTAGGACTAAGGCCTATAGCCTACCCGCGGGCGCGGCTTAAGACAACTTTTATTTTCTTTCACACACAGCAGAGAAACGTCTTTCTAATAAACCGACCAAACTGCCTGTCAAGTGATAGACGAAACTGACAATGATTTTATCTTTTTTTAAACAAATGAAAGGCAATGTGGATAAACATTCACAATCACGATGTACAGAACACCACACAAAGATATAGAAGAAAACGAATAAAAACATTTTGGATCAATAAACCTTAAAATATATATAAAAATAACTGCAGAAAAGCCACACTGCAGATATACATTTCATATGTTGACAAATCAAATTACATCGGCTAAACTGTCTGTGCGAGCAAGCTTTAACTCTATAGTGCAACATTGATGCACCAAAAAATTAAATTCATTTAATAAAAAAAATTATATATATTTTTTTATCAAACATTAATTTACAGAATTGAATTAGAACAGAAATATGATCGAGTCAAACTGCAAAATGCCTGAAGTGCAGGGAACATATATTCAAAACACAAGCCACAAATAATTAAATTAGATAACCCAGAGTGATCAATAAATAAATTAAAATTAAATAAATTATTAAAATAACGAAAGTATAGCCAGAATTGTCAACTTTGTCTTTTTAACTGCAGAGACAATAAACGCTGAACTGGAGTGGCAGTCTTTTTAGCTAAACATTAACAGCATCCAAAAATCAAATTACATCCGGCTGAAATAGTTTGAAATCACTTGTAGCTACCCTACCTGATTGAGAGAGAAAAATCCAGTCTTTCACGCAATCTGCCTGTGTCCGTTGGAGTCTTTTCAAATAGCGCGCTATAGTCAGCTCGTTGGCCAGCAGAAGCGCGCCGCAATGTTTGTCGTTGTTGAGTTCTAGGACATGAGCTGTTGGCACAACTTGCGTCACACGTTTTTTGGATCATCTTTTACCATTTCAAAGTGCATCCAATTGTACACTTTATCCAAGACATTGTTGAAGATTTAATCCCTGCTGCAAAGATGCTCCTCTGCCGGTCACGGATGATGGAAGTGAAACTTAAGTCGGTCACAGGGGTGGTTGGATTTATTCACGCACATTAAAAATATTTATTAAAAGCTTCTTTCTTTTCACATTTTTATTTATGGTATTAACATAATAGGCTGTATATTAACCTATTGGGAAAGAACCGGTATGTCTATGTAAAATCAATCAGATATTGAGCACCCCCATATCTCTTCTCATAACACCTCTGCGACGATTCGACTGTGAGATTGGTAGTCGAATCAGGCTCCTCCTATCGAAGATTCGAATCGTCGACTATTCAGGGTCACCCCTAAAGAGGATCTTTCGTCGACTGAGAAACCAAAGACTGTTACTGAGTTTTTGAAATGAGCGCATGCGTAAGAACAACCCCCCTCCTTCACAGCTAATTTCGAGGGAACGCCTCCCAAAACTCGTGCAGGAGTATTGGAACACAGGTGTTTACCACCGGCATTCGCTGTGTCGTGTTAGTGGATTCATTATGTCGGACTCACCGCAGGTAACTCATAATCTGCAGTTGTTACTCCTGTCTCCTGACAAAAACATTGCAAAACGTGCTCAGAATTTCGGCATTTTTAACAAACTCCAGTGAAAATATGCTCTTTCAGAGGGAAGTCATAAGGGAGAACATCATGTCATATTCCAGCGGAGCTGTAATCAGCTGAGCTCTGAAGGCACCGCTGAGCTGCTCTTGTTGTGAGAGCACTCGTCCTCAATGAATGCTTCTTGTGGGGTGGGCCCAGCAAGCGACATGCTCAGATGTGCTGCGTTTTGAAATGAATGATGGCTAAAAGATGCTCTTTTAGAGAATTAAGCTCTGCTATACTCACCAGATACTAGCAGGAGCATATTCTCAGCCGCAGAGTCGGCGGAGAGCACAGTAAATCACTGGATAGCCGCAGGGAAACAAGAGACCTCTGTGCAGCACTGAAACAGCTCGATGGGAGAGCTGATAAGCAGGCTGCTGGAGCCGGACTGCTTGCTTGCAGGAATCGCTCATTCCACTGCAGGGCTCGTTCGACATTGAGAAGCTTCATCAAAGAGTGTCAAGTGAAGAAAGAAGATTGTTGCTGAAGGAGATGAAATCTGATTTCTATAGCAGATATAGCTGGAATATATGGTGGGAAGTGGGTGTGGGTGTTAAGCTTTCTAAAGACATATCTCTCATGTCTGTGTGGCAAGTATTCACTGAGTTTCAGTTTTAAACGTGTTTTAAACGTTTCAGAAAGTTCACAGAGACTGAGATGGCAGAAAGCTCACCCTGATTGTTTTCTTTATTTTAAAAAAGCACAAAGTTTTGTTGTTATTGTCAGTGTATACACATAAAAGTAGACCACTTACAGTTTCGAATGATGTATAACTTATTTCTGAATGACAAAAAATGAGTATTTTAATTTCTTTTCACCATTATCAGGAAAAAAATGCAAGTAATGGTGCCTCTGCTGATCCCAGTGGGTAAAAACTGCATTGTGTGCTGTCATATGCATCATTATCACTAATAATGCCAGCACCAACTCAAACTGATTTCTGAAATAGTTCAGTGCATGTGCCTGATGAGTTTCTGTTCACGTCTTTAAAGTCGAAAGGGTTTGAAAGGGTGATGTCCTCTGTACATTTAGTTCACAACATCAAGCACCTTTTTTTTCTGCTACAACTGCATATCAAAGCACTCAAGTGACTGCATTGTTCTGGCTGAGTTACTGATGTATGTTTTCTTTGTATCTCCAGCAGAGGGAGTCAGAGAGCTTCATCTCCAGAGCCCAGCTGTGTGTTCCTGAAGAGTGACAAATCACTGCATCATTCTCCTGATCTCAGTGATGAACCAGTGACCTCTGACCCAATGTGAGTGTGAACATGTAGCTAGTGGATGATTAAATTATAGCTACCTCAAATCTATGGACAATTATTTCAATGATGAAAAATGAACTTTGATCTCTAAATCAAGATATAAGACATCAAATATATGAAAAATACAAAACTTCTATCTGTAATGATTTACACTTTTTTACCATCTGTTTTTTTTCCCTTCAGCACTGTGTATGGAGATGATCAGACTGGAGACCATGATTCTCCTCAATCAGTAATTGATGAGCTGCAGAGAGTCAAAGACCGACACAAAACCAGCATGAAGAACAAGTATGAGAGATTATTTGAGGGACTGAAACTCAAGGAGAATGAAACCCTCCTGAACAGGATCTACACACAGCTCTACATCATAGAGGGAGAGAGTGAAGGAGTGAATGAAGAACATGAGGTTTTACTGATGGAGAAAAAAGCAAGAACACAACACTCACAAGAAACTCCAATCTACTGCAATGACATCTTTAAAGCCTCACCTGAACCAGGATGTGAGGAGAAAGACCAAATCAAGACTGTTCTAACTAAAGGCATCGCTGGAATTGGAAAAACCGTCTCTGTGCAGAAGTTCATTCTTGACTGGGCCGAGGGAAAAGACAATCAGGATGTAGATTTCATGTTTGTGCTTCCATATCGAGAGCTGAACTTGATCCAAGATCATCAGTACAGTCTTCACAGACTTCTGCTGGACTTTCATCCTGAACTTCAAGATCTGGACTCAAAGATTTATGAGGAGAGTAAAGTTGTGTTCATCTTTGATGGTCTGGATGAAAGCAGAATCACAGAGTTTTCAGATGAATTTTCAGATGTTCAGAAAGTTTCTGGTGTGACTGAGACTTCATCAGTGGGTGTGTTGATGTCAAACCTCATGAAAGGAGATCTGCTTCCCAATGCTCTCATCTGGATCACCTCCAGACCAGCAGCAGCCAGTCAGATCCCCTCCAAATACATCAACCGTCTGACAGAGATTCAGGGATTCAATGAGCCTCAGAAGGAGGAATATTTCAGGAAGAGAATCAGTGACGAGCATCAAGCCAGCAGAATCATCTCACACATCAGAAGAGCAAGAAGCCTCCACATCATGTGCCACATACCCGTCTTCTGCTGGATCTCATCCACTGTGCTTCAGAAGCTCCTGAATGAAGATCTGAGTGCAGAAATCCCTCAAACTCTGACAGAAATGTACATCCACTTCCTGCTGATTCAGATCAACATGAGGAATCAGAAGTATGAAGAGAAAAAAACAAAAGAACTTCTCAAGTCCAACAGAGAAGTGATTGTGAAACTTGCTGAAGTGGCTTTCAAGCAGCTGATGAAGGGCAATGTGATGTTCTATGAGGAGGACCTGAGAGAGAGTGGCATAGACGTCACTGACGCCTCAGTGTATTCTGGGATTTGCACTGAGATCTTTAAGGAGGAATCTTTGATTCTTCAGAGAAAAGTCTACAGCTTTATTCATCTGAGTGTCCAGGAGTTTCTTGCTGCTTTCTATGTGTTTTACTCACATGTGGTCAAGAACAAAGAGCCACTGCATGAATTCAGATATTATATATTGAATCAAGCCTCTCTGGATGATCTACTAAGATCAGCAGTAGATGAAGCCCTCTGGTGTAAGAATGGACACCTGGATCTGTTTCTGCGGTTCCTGCTGGGCATCTCACTGGAGTCAAATCAGAGACTCTTACAGGATCTTCTGACACACACAGAGAACAGCTCAGAGAGCATCAGGAAAACCACACAATACATTAAAGGCAAGATCAAAGATAAATTGAATCGTTATCATCTATCAGCCGATACATCCATGAATCTGTTTCTCTGTCTGCTGGAAATGAAAGATCAGACTCTGTCCAGAGACATTCAGGAGTTTGTGAAATTAGACAAATATTCAGAGGAGAAACTCTCTCCTGCTCAGTGCTCAACAATCTCCTACATGATTCAGATGTCAGAGGAGGTTCTGGATGAACTGGATGCCACGAAATACAACACATCAGATGAGGGTAGAAGAAGACTGATACCAGCTCTGATCAACTGCAGAAAAGCTCTGTGAGTGTTAATTATTAACAACTGACAAATCATGATTAATAATGAATCTAATATCTTTTTCAATAATATATATATAATTTCTATCATGACAACTTTTGGTTGTATCCATGATAATGGATATAACAATGTTAATGTATTTGGTCTTGATGGAATAGATTCGCCACGCTGCTGCTGAATTGTTGCTGCTGTTGATTATTGCTGCTGCTGTACAGGAACTTGGTTAATTGAACATTTTACCTAGATTACGATTAATGAATGATTATTTTTTTTCTTTCCTTTTTTTGCCCTCATAGTTCACTTACAGGATTTGTTCTGTAAATATGCTTGACTATTAAAGGTGGGATATTTTTTCCTATTGAAAGAGTAATATGACATAACAGCACACTTTCAGCTGTTATTTTATCTATGGTTCGTAACATTTCTTACGGATTTCTACTTGTTGTAAATCAGATAATGATAAATTAGCACAGTACTAGTATGTAATGAGAGCGATTGCATGTGAGAATTAGTCATACCATCTCTCTATTAATTTTGAAGCTGTGGGTTGTAAATAGTTACTTCAAAAGTAGAAAAATATATGCTAAAATACCTTTTGAGTTTCTAAGCTACTTTAGTGATAAATCACAGGACAGTTTGACAACGAGTTTGTGCTCCTCTCAGTTAGGGTTGTGCCTATAAACGGTATAATATCGAATCACGATAAAATATGTTGATAATGATGATAAGCTCTAGGCATTTTTACTCAATATGGATTAATATAAGAGCCAATCATACAGCAGAAATATGCGACAATAGCCAATCAGCCTGCAGCTTTTAACGTTCACGTCAAAGAACAAAGTCATTGGTTATTTGAAAAGCAACCAGGCGCAGATTAAAACAATCTGTAAAATATGTCACCGGACAGTGAAAAACAAGACTTGCAACACAACCAACTTATTCACAGTGTTTCCCACACATACCCTGCATCTCAATCTACTCCTAGCTTCCTAGGTTGTGAATCCTTTATCATGTAAATGAATGTACGATGGAATCTACGTTTGTTAGAGGTTCTGAATTTTGGTTTAGATTATTTTTCGATTAATTGTCCAACCCTAATATAAGGCACTGTTGAGGAATTTAAGCATTTTAGATGATTCAGTGTAGACAATTTTTGGAAAACACTAGTGTGGAGAGCATTTTTAAATGTAAGTGCTAAATTGTTGATTATATGCTATTTGACCACATATTTTCACAATATTTGACCATTTTATTTTTGTATTGTCAATTATTTACTCATCCAGTTTCTTTCTAGTTTTTAAGGGGCCACTGTTGCCACTTTAAGGAAAATAACCATTAACCCCAACTTGTGCTGTATTTAATCTCTGTTAGCCTTACTGGCTGTAATATCACTGGTCAGGATTGTGAAATTATGACATCAGCTCTTCAATCCTCAAACTGTGTCCTGAGAGAGCTGGATCTGAGTAACAATTACCTGCAGGATTCAGGAGTGAAGCTGCTCTCTGATGTACTGAAGAGTCCAAACTGTCAGCTGCAGATACTGAGGTATTAAAAATATGAGAGATTATTTACAGTCTGCCAGCCATAATGTTAATGTGTGTCTGTAGATGATCTGTGTGTGTCTGTAGGTTGTCTGGCTGTATGATGACAGAGGAAGGCTGTGGTTATGTGTCTTCAGCTCTGAGTTCAAATCCATCACGCCTGAGAGAGATTGAGCTGAGTAACAATGACCTGCAGGATTCAGGAGTGAAGATTATTTCTGATGGACTGACAAGCCCAAACTGTCGGCTGCACACACTGAGGTATTTAGAACATATGAGAGATTATTTGTAGTCTGTCGATTATAATGTGGATGTGTGTCTGTAAATGATCTGTGTGTGTCTGTAGGTTGTCTGGCTGTATGATGACAGAGAAAGGCTGTGGTTTTGTGTCTTCAGTTTTGATTTCAAACCCCTCATATCTGAGAGAACTGGATCTGAGTAACAATGACCTGCAGGATTTAGGAGTGAAGATTATTTCTAATGGACTGATAAGCCCAAACTGTCAGCTGCACATACTAAGGTATTAACCCTCTGGGGTCAACAAACGCACCAGCACATTTCTGCTGCTTTAAGTTTTATATATGTTTTGTGTTGTTTTTATCAACCCTTTTAAAAAAATGCAGACTCTGAAATATGCAGAACGGTAGCTGTCCAGGAGCAGGGTTAGACACCCCTGCTCTACATGTTAGGCAGGCCCAAACACTTTGTTTTTAAAGCAAATCTTAAAACCTACTTTTAAACTCTGGCGTTTAACTAAGAATGAGAGCTGCTTTTATGTTTTATGATTTGGTTATTGTTTAATGTTTTTATTTTTATGTGTAAATTATTTTATTCTGATTATGCTTGTACAGCACTTTGGTAAAGAATTTTTGTTTTTATAAAGTGCTCTACAAACAGTCTTTGATTTGATTTGATACTATTCTGCGTTGTTGTTAAACCCTACAAAACATTAAAAAGCACCATAAAGATGTTGTGCACTAGTTTTCTGAAGATTCACGCAAATGCTTCCTTCCGCTGTTTCTGTCAGTGATTCTCCATTAAGCATTCAAACTGCATGTCGTGTTCAGTTACAACAGTCAACATGGTGAAACTCTCTATATAAGATGATTCAGTTTTGTTATACTTGTAACGGCCAATACTGAAACCAGTGATGTAGTCTATGTGATACACATGTATATGCCGTATATCCAATAGGAATGTTCAAGGATTTACGTAGACCCACTTAAAGCACGAGGATACATAACCATCCAATAATATCCAAGTCTCAAGTTTCATATTTTGCCCATTTTACTTAACATAAATACTGTTTTAGCACTCTTTAATTGCTGTAGTTCAAGAGAAGCGGCAGCCTGAAATGCATAACTATGATGGCAGACTTTTCAACCCAACTTGGGTTGTTTTTAACCAAGCATTTTTTTAGAGGGTAAAAATAGTTGCAACGTTCACTCTTAAATGTGCATTGAATCTTGCCAGCTGATAAAATATGTTCCAGGGACCATATTCAAATGACATCTAAGGCTATCTTAAGTGGCTGAGTTAGATGGTGATTGATACTAAACAGTAGAAAACCAATCTCTTCAGCTGTAAATGCCATTGGCTATTAAAGACTTTCAAGTCTCTCAATTACATATAGCCTAGATCAGATGCATACTACATGCATTAGTGAGTGCGGAGGTGCTTATGGGGTGTCGCTCTGGGACAGGTAAGTATGAGGCTGGGAGGGAAAAGTCACAGTATACTCACTACAAAAAACTAGACTACACCACTGACTGAAACCCAGCTATCGGTATCGGAGACAAAAAATTGGAGCGTCCCTAACATAACATTTTTTTTCTCCTAAATACAAACATGTACATACATGTTGCTCACATAATATTGTAGCCCAGTTTGTGCTGAATACAGTGTAATCTGACTTTTTGCCATAAAAACGATGAAAAAAGCACAATGGGTATGTCAAATCTTTGCCAGGGCCCCAAACATATGACAGATAATTTACAGTCTGCGGGTCTTAATGTTGATGTCTGTCTCTAGATGATCTGTTTGTGTCTGTAGGTTGTCTGGCTGTATGATGACAGAGGGAGGCTGTGGTTATATGTCTTCAGCTTTGAGTTCAAACCCCTCACACCTGAGAGAGCTAGACCTGAGCAGCAATGACCTGCAGGATTCAGGAGTGAAGATTATTTCTGAAGGACTGAAGAGTCCAAACTGTCAGCTGCAGAAACTGAAGTATTAAGAACACATGAGAAATTATTTACAGTCTGCAGATTATAATGTTGATATCGTTTTGTTGGTGATTTGTGTGTGTGTGTGTGTTTGTGTGTGTCTGTAGGTTGTCTGGCTGTATGGTGACAGAGGAAGGCTGTGGTTATGTGTCTTCAGCTCTGAGTTCAAACCCCTCACACCTGAGAGAGCTGGATCTAAGCTACAATCACCCAGGAGATTCAGGAGTGAAGCTGCTCTCTGACAAATTGAAGGATTGCTCACTGCAGATACTCAAGTATGTGGGTCAATAAGAGGGCTGGTTATTAACACCTGGTATTAAGATCTGCCTCAGGTGATCTGATCATATGTTGGTTACTCCCATTTGAATGTAGTCATTCAAAAATTCTGTTTATGTAGTCTGAATGAAAAAGAGAGGGATTAAAGTCATTTGCGAGTCAGCTATTTATCCGCTGATATGGCCACGCCCATGGATCTCATGCACTATTCAGACACAAATTCTGAGGCAATACATGTATACATAATTGTAATCGTGTATTTGTTATCTTCAAAAGTGTCTATCTGCATGTTATAGCCGTGGTTATAGCGATCTTTGGAAGCCTCTGTTAGTTTCTGGAATGTCAAATGGTATGCCTGTTCTTCATTACGAGTCATTTGTGGACTAAATGTGCACAGAGTGCCCTCTGGCTGCAAGTATGAATTGAAAATCAGTACATCAGAGTGTCCAGCGCTCATAGTGATGACAATAAATATTAAATAAATATTACTCCTCTGTATAGAAAATTGACAAACATATGAGAATTCATCAATATTTCTCCAAATGTGCATGCTTTTAAATTCAAAACCCAGATGGATGTTGTTTTGTCAAAAGTAATGACTCCTGACGCATATTAACAAATTACGGTCACTATAAGATTTTAAGAGTAAAAAAGAGGTCAAAATGTGAAGCTTGAGTCTTAGATCTTTTTAATGATGTATATGAAATGCCATAGAGGTAACATGAATGTTTAGACACTTTGCATATCACAGAAATACATTATATTTTAATGTATATTAAAATAGAAAACCATTATTTTAAACTGTAATAATATTTCACAGTATTGCTGTTTTTTTCATTATGTTTGAGCAACCAGTAACTCTGACCAGAACACAATGACAAAAGCTGAGGTGCAGAGGAGAGAGCAAAACAAAACACCGGTCAGAAATTAGAAGTCTAAAGGGAGAAATTTTAAAGAGAAATGTCATAGGATTTTAATATAAGAGAAGAGGAGCTTGAGTTTGTTGCTCAGCCCTATTTCTTTGAACCATGAGAGGCGTCTAAGCTTATGACACTCCTAGTTATTTGAATTTATAAAGTTTTAAAAATTTATTTTTTTAAACAAAAATGCATCGCTTCATGTCAAAAGGCCTTTATTAACCCCCTAAGCACAAAGTGTACCGCGGGCGTGACACCCCTCCCCCCTCCCCGCTAAAAAAATTCATAATCAAATTACTAAGCAACCATTGACAGTGGGTATCATTTTAAACTTAAACCTTAGCTTTTTAATGCATCCAACATCATTACTTACAGTGGATGCTCCCAATTTAAATGATTCCAAAATCAATTTTTGCGCAAATATAGCCATTGTTCAAAACAATCTTCTTACCTTAGCACAATGTTCCAAATGACAATGATCAGTGACAACTGAGATTCACCCGTAGTCAAAAGCAAAAGACCTCAGACTGCGGAGTGGCTACAGAAATTGACATCCACAGGTAGCGCTAATATACACTAAACAGTCACACAATGCTGATGTTGTTTATATATAGGCCAGCATGGTTTGACAAACGGTATTATATACGTGTACATGTTTGTCAGATTACATGTAACAAGTTGCGCCTGTGTCGACCCACACATGATGAGAGCATCAGCTCTGCTTATTTGTGGCCCAACTCTCATTTGTGCTGCTCTTATTAGATTGCGTTGGTCATAATGTAAATGATTCGACTGCGACTGTGTTCTATCATTTGCATGTCAACAGTAGATCACGCGCAAAACTTGCCACTCCCATCGGCGCATCGGGACAAGTGTCGCTGGTATTGATGTTGAAAGAAATTGTCCATGACATTTTAACTGCAGTGTGCCATGTTAAATTTTGTTTTTAATTTTTTTTGGTCTTATATGTTCCACAAAAAATTCAAACAGTTTTGGAACAACATCAGACTAAATGATTGATAATTTTTTGTGAACAAAGTTTGTGTCATAATAGATTTTGTATGTGTTTCTTTGTTTGACTGACCTTTAGAAAATTAATATGAATCTTGTTTGTTTTATAGTGTGGATCATTGTAGCGAGTTCAGAATTACAGCAGGACCACAAAAATGTAGGTCTACACTCGCAATCATATAGTGTTTTGTTGTTGATTTGTCTCATTTAATGAATTATTTCTTGTCGTCTTGTGTTCAGGGGCCTGTGATCTCACACTGGATCCAAACACAGCACACACTGAACTCATTCTCTCTGATGAGAACAGGAAGATCACAAATATGAGAACAAAGCAGCCATATCCTGATCATCCAGAGAGATTTGATGAGTATTTTCAGGTTCTGTGTGGAGAGAGTCTGCCTGGACGCTGTTACTGGGAGGTTGAATGGAGCAGAGGTGCTGTTATATCAGTGTCATATAAAGGAATCAGCAGGAAAGGATTGATGGAAGACTGTATGTTTGGATACAATGACAAATCCTGGAGTCTGGACTGCTTTAATACTAATTTCTATGTCCGTCACAATACAAACGGCACTTATATACCTGTCGACCGTTCATCTTCTACTAGAGTAGGAGTGTATGTGGACGTGTCGGCCAGGACTCTGTCCTTCTACACCGTCTCTGACACACACACACTCACACACTTACACACATTCAACACCACATTCACTGAACCCCTCTATGCTGGATTTAGAGTTGATTATTATAAATCCTCAGTGTGTCTGTGTGACATTAAACAGCCTCCTGTGAGAAACAACAGTGATACACACACAACCGGGTGAGTGAAATATACTGTGTCTTAGTGAAGGACTAATAGTTCAATTCTCTGTTCTTCATTCATCACTAAACACTAGGGATGCATGATATTGGATTTTTGCTGATACCCGATATGCCCATATACACAATATTGGCAAAAGTTTTGGGATGCCTGCCTGTATGCGCACATTAATTTGAATGACATCACATTCTTAATCCTTAGGGTTTAATATGGTGTTGGCCCACCCTTTGCAGTTATAACAGCCTCAACTCTTCTGGGAAGGCTTTCCACAAGGTTTAGGAGTGTGTTTATGGGAATTTTTCGACATTCTTCTAGAGGCGCATTTGTGAGGTCAGGCAGTGATGTTGATGAGAAGGCCTGGCTCACAGTCTCCGCTCTAATTCATCCCAAAGGTGTACTATCAGGTCTGTAGCTACTATTGGGTCTATTTCCTAAGCATGCGCTCACCCCGCTCTGTGATTTTACGTCAAGTCAAGTCAAGTCACCTTTATTTATATAGCGCTTTTTACAATGCAGATTGTGTCAAAGCAGCTTTACATTGATAACTGGTACATAATTTGGCTGCACAGCAGCTCTTAAATAATAGTGTCAATGCAGGCAGATCAAAGCACTGTTGAATAAATGTCAAGAATACTATTGAATATCAAATGTCAAGTGTCCCCAACTAAGCAAGCCAAAGGCGACAGCGGCAAGGAACCCAAACTCCATCAGGTGACATCAGGTGGCAAACAAGTGGCAAATAGGTGTTAAGATGGAGAAAAAAACCTTGGGAGACACCTTAGTCGGGGGGCCAGTTCTCCTCTGGCGAACAGTGCTTTGTTACAATCAGGTTGCTATCATAAGTCTGATAGGATCGCAGCAATCAAAGTATTTATTTCAGTTCCATCCAGTTGAGGATCGTATTCATCACGCCGGTATGGACGGTCTGTTGAGGAACTGTGCTACTGGCTGTCGTGTCGATGAGGCCTTCACAATGGATGATCCAGTTGACTCCATCTCTGCTGATACTTCAGGGCTGCGTTGTGGTCGTGTCCAGTTGAGGATCGTATTTATCACGCCGGGATGGGCGGTCAGTTGAGGAACTGTAGCACTGGCTGTCGTGTTGATGATGTCTTCACAATGGATGATCTAGTTGACTCGATCTCTGCTGATACTTCAGGGCTGCGTTGTGGTCGTGTTATGGCACCGGTCCTTGGTCTCAGCTGGATACGGCCCGGATCCGGTTGACTACGGTAAACCTCGGGATAAACAGAAAGACTAATATTAGCGTAGATGCCATTCTTTTTCTGATGTAACGAGTACATCTGGTGTTATAGGAAGTGTTCCTACCACTTCATGGTTGAGTTGCTGTTGTTCCCAATTGCTTCCACTTTTTTGTGGTACCACTAACAGTTGACTGTGGAATATTTAGTAGTGAGGAAATTTCACGAATGGACTTATTGCACAGGTAGCAACTTGTCACGGTACCACGCTTGAATTCACTGAGCTCCTGAGAGGGACCCATTCTTTCACAAATGTTTGTAGAAGCAGTCTGCATGCCTAGGTGCTTGATTTTATACACCTGTGGCCATAGAAGAGATTGGAACTCCTGAATTCAATGATTTGGAGGGGTGTCCCAATACTTTTGGCAATATAGTGTATTTCAACACATTTTGGCCAATAGCAGATGCCGATACCAATATATATTTTTTTCCTTTATTTGAAAACAACACCAAGTCTCTCTTGTGCAGTTATTATAAACACATTCTTTTTAATTTTATTTAGTTTTGAGCAAAAACAATTTTTTCATTCAGTTAAGAGACATTGAACACTGGCTGGTTATGTGCTTGATCAAAAAAATTAATTTTGGATCATTTTTAACCAAAAAAATTTACAGACTGCAGCTTTAAATATATGACATTTTTGATATTACATGTGATAAAGCTTTCAATATTTATATCACTTTTTTTTTTATAGATGGGATGTTCAGAATGTTTAATATTTTTCGTATATTGGCAATTATTGCCACATTTATAATTCCCAATAGGGATTGTTCCTGCGAGAGTCTAGGTTATAGACTTCTTTGGGGAACAGGCTCTAACTAGTTTGTCCCTGATATTTCTGACACTTTTGTAAGCAATAATTGGAGAATCTTGTTACCACATATGCACCAAAAACGTTCAATATAAATAAGGTGGGGAGAAATACTGGCATATTTTGCAGGATGATCCGTCTTTAAAAGATACGTATACAAGACTTGATTTTCTCTGCTCCATTTTCTGACTATTTTGATCTCTCCATTTCACAAATGTTGCTGGTATTGTCCCAAAATTATTTAAAAGAAATTGTCCATGACATTTTAACTGTAGTGTCCCAAGTTAAATTTTGTCTTTTATGTTTCACAGAAGAAACTTAGTTATACAGGTTTGAAACAACATCAGACTAAATGATCGATCATTTTTGTGTGAACTAAGTATGTGTCACAGAACAGTTTGTGTGTGTGTTTCTTTTTCATTTTTGTCTTACTTTTAGAAAATGAATGTGAATTATGTTTGTGTTTTATAGTGTGGATCATTGTGGAGAGTTCAGAATTACAGCAGAACTACACAAATGTAGGTCGACACACACAATCATTTAGTGATTTGATGTTGATTTGTCTCATTTATTGAAATGTTTCTCTCTTATTGTGTTCAGATGCCTGTGATCTCACACTGGATCCAAACACAGCAAACACTTATCTCATTCTGTCTGAGGAGAACAGGAAGGTGACTCGTGTGTTTCAGGATCAGTCGTATCCTGATCATCCTGAGAGATTTGATGTTACTCCTCAGGTTCTGTGTGGAGAGAGTCTGACTGGACGCTGTTACTGGGAGGCTGAATGGAGCAGAGGTGCTGAAATATCAGTGACATATAAAGGAATCAGCAGGAAAGGAGAGAGTGAAGACTGTGTGTTTGGATACAATGACAAATCCTGGAGTCTGGAGTGCTCTAATAAAAGTTTCTCTGCCCGTCACAATAAGAACAGCACTAAGATACCTGTCATCAGTTCATCCTCTAAGAGAGTAGGAGTGTATGTGGACGTGTCGGCCGGCACTCTGTCCTTCTACAGCGTCTCTGACACACACACACTCACACACTTACACACATTCAACACCACATTCACTGAACCCCTCTATGCTGGATTTGGGGTTCATTATTATAAATCCTCAGTGTCTCTGTGTGACATTAATCAACCTCCTTTGAGAAACGACAGTGATACACACACAACCAGGTGAGTGAAATATACTGTCTTAGTGAAGGATGTTTCCAGACTGTGATAGCTGATAGCAGATGCCGATACCAATAATAAAAATGTTTTCCTTTATTTGGAAACAACATCAAGTCTCTCCTGTGCAGGGGCTATAAACAAATTAATTTTCATTTTAGTTAGTTTTGAGCAAAAGCTATTTTTTCAATTTCAGAGTTTGGAGGTCTCTGATTTACCAGTATTTCTCACAAGCTAAACTTTAATTTACTATTAATTTTCTGTAATTTTCTAGCTGTAGTGTGATCTTATGTTCTATTAATATGCCTGCAGGTGAGGAATAAGACAAAAATAATCAAATTCACTCAGTATTACTTGATCTATTCCAGCACTCCCTCAATTACAATCAAGCACAATTAACTGTAGACAGTTGTGTTGTAAGAAATAAAACAGTCCAGTTCTTTATAGTCAAACTCATTTATTATGTTTGGATAATGAACATTTCTGTCCACCCCAGACTGCTTGCTGTCCACCTCTGTGAAAATATCCTGCTTCACCACTGTTAAAAACACTGATTTATAGAATACTTGAGACAATTTTCAACTTGAGCTCATTGATGGATGTAACACAGTTCGTATATACGGGAAGAAGGAGGCGGGAACCGGTGAACATTCAACAAAACTTTAATATATAAAAAAACAAAGAACAAAACGAAAGTACACAAGGGTCTGCCGGCCACACAAAAATAAAATAAAGTCCAGGCCTGGTCCTCTCTCATCCTTCACTGTTGTCGCTCCTCCTTTTATGCTCCCGGAGCTCCTCCGTGAGAGACTCGAAGGTGAAGGTGAAGCTCATTAACTCTCGCGCCACCGGCCTCGCATCGTTCCCTCACGGCTTTCGCCCGCCCTGGTCGCCACATACCCCCATCGCCCCTCTCAGGCCGGGGAGTACTCCCGCGACTGCGCTTACTCCCCCCCGGGGCCTGACTCGGTGGCCGCAGCACCTGGGGGTAAGGACAGACGAGACGAGAGAAAGGAGACAGAAGCAAGGGGAGCGACAGGACGAGAGAGGGGAGAGAGGAAAAAAAAAAAAAAAATTCTGGGTCCGGTTCCCAGACACACTGCCACTCGGTTTTCAGACTGCCGAGAGGCTCTTCCTCGCGGTGCCATGCGATGGCACTGGACGCTCAGTGGACGGCCCGATCCTCGACCGCCTCCTGGCGGCCAGCGATGGCTCCTCTGGTTGAGGGCAGCTGGCAGCGAGTCCGCCGTCCCCTGCTCCTCCCCTTCATGGTGGACGGTAGCAGGCTCCAGCCCACGGCAGACGACGGCACTCCTCCGCTCCCTCCAGGACGGCAGCCACCCCACCTCGTCCCAGGAGCACGGCATCCGGGTCTCCGTCCCATAATAAAACATAAAATAAAGTCCAGGCCTGGTCCTCTCTCGTCCTTCACTGTCGTCGCTCCTCCTTTTATGCTCCCGGAGCTCCTCCGTGAGAGACTTGAGGCCGGTGTGTCCCAGGTGGAGCTCATTAACTCTCGCGCCGTTCCCTCACGGCTCTTGCCCGCCCTGGTCGCCACAATGGAGAATATAGATTTCATGTAGACTAGTTAAACAGAGCCTACATAAAAATAACTTGCCAATGAAGTTTAGGCAAGGCAAGGCAAGGCAAGGCAATTTTATTTGTATAGCACATTTCATACACAATGGTAATTCAAAGTGCTTTACATAAAGAAGAATAATACAAATAGAGCATAAGGAATAAAAAATAAAAGTAAAAACAGAGAATTTTGTTATCTGGATGGATGAGCTAGGAAGTCTTAGGGTTGTTGGTGTTGTTGTTGTTGTCCATCAGAGTGGATCTAAATGGATTTTTCTCACACGACAGGACTGCTACCTGTTAAGGCACTTCAAACTGATAAAGTTTCAATCTCCCCTTTTGCCAAGACACCTCAAACTGCGCCACACAGCCCAAATCCACCTTCCGGAGATATCTTATCTATGCAACGCAGTTCAAATTTCCCCTTTGGAAATTTCCCCCTTTGGAAAGTGTCCTGACTGTAATCCAGAGATATCTTAACCATGCACCACAGCTCAAATTTCCCCATGGTTTGTCCCCTTATCCAATTTACCAAATTTTAACCTAATCACAAATGCCTTCTTCCTAATTCTCCCAGCTCTTTCAACCAGACAGCAATTTTTAAAATGCATTAAAAGTCAGAAATAACAAGATGATACATAAAAAATATAAAATACATTAAAAATGAAACAAAAACAGGAAAAGGAATTAAAAGAATAAAAAGATAATATGTATAAAATAAAATGCAAACAGTTCGGACATAGCACAGTGCTCAGTTAGCAAATGCATAGATAAAAAGATATGTTTTGAGTCTGGATTTGAATGTGGTTACTGCTGGAGCACGCCTGATCTCTTCTGGAAGCTGGTTCCAGCTGCGGCTGGCGTAACAGCTAGGGGACTGAGGACTGGTGTGATGTGTTCATGTTTTCTGGTTCTGCTCAGAATTCTGGCAGCAGCGTTCTGTATGAGCTGCAGCTGTCTAATGGTCTTTTTGGGAAGACCAGTGAGGAGCCCATTACAATAATCCACCCTGCTGGTGATGAAAGCATGAACAAGTTTCTCTAAGTCTTGACTGGAGACAAAGCATCTAATTCTTGCAATATTTTTGAGATGATAATATGCTGATTTAGTTACTGTCTTTACATGGCTACTGAAACTCAGGTCTGACTCCAAAATCACACCAAGATTCCTGACTTGATTTGTAGTTGTTTGACCCCTAGAGTGAAGGTACGTGTTCACTTTGAGAACTTCATCTTTGTTTCCAAATGCAATGACTTCAGTTTTGTCTTTGTTTAACTGAAGGAAGTTTAGGTACATCCAATTTTTTAATTTCATCAATGCGTTGGCACAGGGAGTCAATGGGGCTGTAGTCGTTAGGTGATAGGGCTAGGTAAATCTGTGACAGATTTACTCTTTATGTTTTTATAGTAGACTGTTAGTGTGTTGTTGATTTTGAATTGTTGATAACACTTTACAGTAAGATCCCATTAGTTAACATTCACTAATGTAGTAACTAACAGTGAGCAATACCAATACACTTGTTGAGGCATTAATTTTTGTTAACATTAGTAAATAAAAAAAATGTTTATTGTTAGTACATGTTAGTTCAGGTCCATTAAATAATATTGACAGATACAACTTTTGATTTTAATAATGATTTAATAAATGTTGAAATTAACATTAATTGAGATTAATAAACACTTTAGTATTTTTCATTGTTATTTCATGCTAACTAATGTAGTTAAAGTCACCATCATTTATTAGTTTATTATTAATTTTGTACCTTGGTTGTGCATAAAAAACCTCTCTTTTTTTTTCTCCTTCATCTGGTTCTTCCCAGGTTCTCTGACTCCAAACCTTCTGGGCTCAATATTCACCCACTGCTGAACTGTCAGTCTTGTGTCCATATAGCTGATTCTGATCAGTGGGTTCAGATTGATCCGTCGGCCTGTACAGATGAAGGAGGGTCAAAGTTCAGGGTCAGCACTGACCCAGGCCGTTACGAGTGTGTCCGGACCAGAATGCGATGGGTCTGTGACTGTGACGTCACCCTTCAGTACTGTACCGTAGACGGACACTTCCTCAACACAGAGCTGGAGAGGCTGCAGTGTAACCGGATCGGTCCAGTGATTGACGTGATGGTGATCTCAGGGAAACTGGAGGAAGTTCATCTGCCCCATTACGCCTGTTTAGGAGAGTCTGACCCCTCTCTCAAAGATGCTGTGAAAGTCCTCAGCGTAAAAGACGAGGGAATAACCACAGAACCTGTGCAGTTGACCCGATTCCATGCTAAGATTGTCCAACCATCCTTCTCTCTTAAAACATTAATAATAAGTTGGATAATGCAAGTAGATGAACACTGTGATCTTCTTCTCTACATGCATTCTAAAGTTCCTCTCATTCTACATGTCTACTTTTTCCCATTTGATGATTGTGCAAAAGAAAAAGTTGAGAAGGAGGAAAAGTCAAGTTGTCCAATCCCGCATCCCAGACCTGACAGGCCATTTCGGATGAAAACGCCACACATTCTTGACATTTCTGGTGCCTTGACTATCCATCCCAAAGAAGGGATCACACTCAGAAGAGAAACTCCTCCAAACTACTTCAAGGTCACAACACGTCTGGAGAATGATCTTCAAATGACTCTTATCAGAGAAGAGGATAAGGAGGAGGTCTGGACTGCAACAATTTTGAAATATGAACTTGATCTGATAAATCCAAAGAGAGACGAGCCAAATTTGAATAGCGAAGCAGGTAATGCACAATTTACTACTGGCCAGATCTCATTCAGGGGGTTAAAAATGTCCAGATAATTGCAGATAAACTGTGTCAGTTGAAACTATTTCATCAGGAACATTCATTTTTAGGTCTTAAGCCCTATTCGGATGGGATTTGTTTTACATGGGGTTGTGGAGTAAAGCACGGGACTAGACATCTCAGTAAAACTAGCAGAAGTGGGAGGGGTAACGTGATTTATGCACCGCCGTCACCTCACTGTCGTCATGTGGGTATGCGTTGCTTCCTGATACCATGTGCACAAACGCATATAATCTAAATATATAAACTATATATAACAGTTGGGTCCGATCAAACGATTTATTAATTAAATTCTGATTGTATTATGATGTAATATGCACTTTAGTTTTGTGCCTCTGACAATTGCTTCGATCTTCTTTTTGCTCTGAATGGTTTGTAGAAAATATTTGAGCATTGCCACAGACTTGTCCCACCACCTACAACACAAATTAATGTTTCTTCCAGCGCTTTCATGCTTGAAAAAGTCAGTAAAGATTACAGCGACTTTTACCTTCTGTAAAAAGGTCCGGAAAAATTACCTCAGGTAATACTAATCCCGTTCGAATAGACCCGCTGTATCCACTGATCCTGTTTAAATGTAGTTTTCTGCGCATTTTTCAAGCATGGAAGCACTTAAAGAAACATTTATTTGTGTTGTAGGTGGCGGGACAAGTCTGTGGCAAACCTCAAGTATTTTCCACATACTATTCAGAGCAAAAAGAAGATCGAAAGCACTTGTCAGAGGCACAAAACTAATTTTATCTTTAGCTAAGTGCCTATTACCATCATATTCCAATCAGAATTTAATTAGTAAATCGGACCCAACTGTTATAATTAGTTTATATATTTAGATTATATGTGTTTGTGCACACTATCAGGAAGCAACGTATACCCACATGACGACGGAGAGGTGATGGTGGTGCGTAAATCGAGTTACCCCTCCCACTTCTGCTAGTTTTACTGAGATGTCTTATCCTGTGCAAATTGGCCAATTAATATTACAGATGTTCTGAGGTAAAATTACTTTACTCCACCTCCCCATGTAAAACTAATCCAGTCCGAATAGGGCTCTAGTCTGTAATGATTACTGAGATGGCACATTCGGATGGGACTAAAATCACTGAGAAGCTCTGGTAATAATTACTTAACCCCCACCTCCCCATGTAAAACTAATCCCGTCCGAATAGGGCTATAGAGTCTCTTCTAATAAGCTGATGAGTTGATTCAGGTGTGTTTGATCAGGAATAGTTTGAAAATGTGGTGTTGGTGTGCCTCCAGGAACAGGCATGGGAAACACTGCTTTTGTGTGTGTATGTGTGTAACAATATAGTTTAAAAAATTAAAGTTAGACAAGTACATGATATGAACAACCACAGCGCTAAACATAGTTACTGAGTGTGAGTCACAATCATGTAAATGGAAATCATACTGCATTTAGAAAAAGCCCGCTCAAGTGAAGACCATACACTGTTGAAGCCTCTGATCTGATTCTTGAACGTTTAATGGTATCATGCTACTACTTTGGGTGAAAATGATTGGTTTCCAAAAGCTTTTAGAGCAAACAGTGTGGAACTTTGTTTTTTTTTTTGTCATTTTTTAAATGAATTCCAAAAAAAAAATCTGTTTTTAAAGGATTAGTTCACTTTCAAATGAAAAATTAGCCCAACCTTTACTCACCTTCAAGCCATCCTAGGTGTATATGACTCTCTTCTTTCTGATAAACACAGAGATATATTAATAAATATCCTGACACAGCCGAGCTTTATAATGGTAGTGAACAGGGGTCACGAGTATGAATCTGAAGAAAGTGTCTCCATCAGGGGCGTTTCCTCTGAGTAGGCAAGGGAGGCAGTGTCTCCTCAAAAAAAATAGGATGGGAAAATAATCCATATTACGTATAAAACAACACAAATATTACAAATTATGACATTAAAAAGAGCGCAAGTCACACGTATTTCTTAAGGAACACTGCCCAACAGCGACACCCGCAGGTGAAGTTACACAGAGGAGTCATGCTTTACAGTCTATGGAGTCATGTCTCCCTTTCCTCTCATAGAAAATCATAGAAAACCATTTGATCCCCGGCGTGCGATGGGTTTTGTGGGGAGTGATTGAGAATGAATGGGGGAAAGTCACGTGAGAGGAGGCAATGTCTTCATCGCGCTATGATTGGATGTAATTGGTTATGATTGGATATGATTTTATGCTTATGATTTTATGGATATGTTTGTGCGATAAATCCCGCCTCTTGTTGACGTGCACGTTCCGCGCGTCAGTTTGACTGAACAAATAATGGCGTCAATCGGAAGACTAATCGTTTACTTACTTTTCAGAGTTAGATATCACCGCTTTGTCATGTCAAAATCAAACTTGAAATGGACTGAAAGCTTGATGACACTGTAAAAAATGCTGTTCTTACTTAGAGTTTTTGTCTTGTTTCCAGTCCAAATATCTAAAAATTCTTAGATTAAGAAGCATTTTCTTGACAAGTAAAAATTATTTTCTTGTTTTTAGGAAAAATAACTCAAAATTAATTGAGTTTTTCCTTAAAACAAGCAAAATAATCTGCCAGTGGGGTAAGTAAAATAATCTTATATCAAACCAAAAATAAGATATATAATCTTGTTTTCAGTTTGGATTAAGATTATTTTACTTACCCCACTGGCAGATTATTTTGCTTGTTTTAAGGAAAAACACTTAATTTTGAGTTATTTTTCCTAAAAACAAGAAAATAATTTTTTACTTGTCAAAAAAATGCTTCTTGATTTAAGAACTTTAAGATATTTTGACTAGAAACAAGACAAAAACTCTAAGTAAGAACAGCATTTTTTGCAGTGTGCATTTTTTTTTATTTTTTTTTTTTAGTGCAATCAGCTTGGTGAAATTAAAAATACAATTCGTGTCTGTGACAGACGGTGTTTACGGAACATGACTGATGATCCAAAATAGCCTAAGTTGACAATTAAAAAGAAAAAACGCAATACACAAAATAAAATATATTATTTAAATTATTATTGCCTTTAGTTATTATTTTGGAATGAATGTAGAAATGCTTAAAACACTAACTTGATGAGATTGACTTGGTTTTGATAAATAGAACATTACATTGTTACATTGTTCTTTTTTGATGTACTGTAAAGTAATGTTCATTTAACAAGGAAGATGTCAACATTAAGAGTAATGCACATGAATTTACATTGATTCATAAAAAAAATGTGCCTCCTCATTTCAGAACACCACTGCATGCCACTGGTCTCCATCCACATCCATCCATCATAAACGTACTCCACACGGCTCCAGGGTGTTAATAAATGCCTTCTGAAGCGAAGCGATGCGATGCGTTATTGTAAAAAAATATCCATATTTAACAAGTTATAAAGTAAAACTCTCGCAGTTCAAAATGCTTACACTACATCCTACACCTTTCAAATTCAACTCACGGAAAAAGATTAACTGACTGAAGTTGAATAGGGAAGGTGGTCTGGTGGAAACTAGATATTTAACTTCATAACTTGTTAAATATGGATTTTTTTTTTACACAAACTCATTGCTTTGCTTCAGAACGCCTTTATTAACCCCCGGAGCCGTATGCAGTACGTTTATTATGGATGGGTGTGGATGGAGACACTTTCTTCAGCTCATACTCGTGACCCCTGTTCACTGCCATTATAAAGCTTGGATGTGCCAGGATATTTATTAATGTATCTCCGATTGTGTTTATCAGAAAGAAGAGAGTCATATAAACCTAGGATGGCTTGAGGGTGAGTAAAGGTTGGGCTAATTTTTTTATTTGAAAGTGAAGTAATCTAAAATAGATGTAGATTAACACGGCTGTAAAAATCCTGATCGGAGCATAAAAGCAGAGTGTGGTGAGACACTCAACGTTCTGAGGAAGATGAACCAGAACAATATTCCTGAACAGTCAGCAAACAAACACAAGGATGGTAATAAAGATGTCATGAAATCACTTTAAGAAGCTTATATATGTGCCTTTGTCTCTATTTCAGTGCAGATGAGCAGTAACACTCCCACTGGAGACAGTGTTGGTGTAACAGCTGACACAGGTGCAAGTGTAAACGCTCCTGTACTCACTAGAAACACTATCACGGGCCCAGTACACATCAACTACATCTTAAACCCTGCAGTACACAATGCGGCAACAAGGATCAATGAAGGTACTGTATAATTTAAATAGGAACTTTAAATAACTGACTTTTAGCAGAATGTTTGTTTACAGCTGTCAGTATTTAAACAGGGATTCTCAGAAAGTTCTCCAGTGCTGCTCATTTTGTATGTCTCTCATCTACCACACCTGATTCAACTCCTCATCAAATTAGTAGAGACTGCAAGAGCTGAATTGGTTGTGTTAGATAAAGAAGACAAGCAGAATATTCAGTGCTGTTGATTCACAGCTCAGCTCCAGGACAGGTTTGAGAAGCACTGCTTTAGAGAATAACTTAAGCTGCTTTTCCACCATCGAGCCAAACAGTTCTAAGGACAGTAAGGAACGGCTCCAGTTATATTAACACTTCAGCTTAGTTCTCAGCCCAGAATTTTCAGCACACTAAGCCAACTGGTAGAATGCATGTAGTGACGTTCAGGATTGGTCACATGTCTGTTGCCTGGCTACCAGTTTCTCTGTAGCTGGCCAAGTATGCTATATGAGTGAAGTAAACTCAAATTATTAATAATATAAAAATAAAAAAATCTGATCATTCGCCATAATATGGTTGCTATTTACGCCTTATACTACGGGCTGTTGAATGCTTAAATTTGATGAATGTTCTAACATGTGCAATTATTTACAGCTACAGTAGTTCCAGGCAGGTCTTGACCGCATTACAGTTCCATATCACTTCGCCAAATTATTTCAGTTCTTTCAAAGGTCCTTACAGCCGACAATAGAGTGCCTCAGGGATGACGCATTTTTGTAGGCAAAACCCGGAAGCGAGTTAGCATTTTAGGACTTCGGGTTCCAACGCCGTCAAGTCTATGGGCTTTTTGAATGGGTTTTTGCTAAATCGCCTGAAATAAGGTCTGTGGTTAACAAAGCCTCTAAATACTTTCACGTTTTGATCTATGACATAAAACACACCAGTTATAACCCACTTGTGATTTTTTAAAAACTTTTACTGTGTCTTAAAATCGGCGGTTGCTAACAAATTGCTAAAAGGGACTACTTCCTTTGGCGGGGACTTTAGACGTCATCATTAAAAATGGGACATTTGGGCAGCATTTCTCATGAAAAAGTGGATAAGTATTCATAAACAGCGCAGATCATAATCAGCGAGCATGTTTATAAATAAAGTTGTTTTCTAAATAAAGTTTGAGGAGGCTTGGTGGTGACGACGTTGATCCGCAACCTTGGTGTGCTGTAGTCCGTTTATAGCCTACTGTTAGCCTTTTATATCTGACCACTTTATATAGGCTTCAAAATCTATAAATGTTGTGTTCACTTGTAAAGATTATCTTGATAGACAAAACGTGTAAGTGTCATAACCCTTTGTTAAACACAGAGCTTATTTTCTGCGATTTTCCAAAAGTCTATGGGAAAAATGCATAGGCTTTCAACTGAGGGAACCCGTGCGCCGCTAACTTCCGGGTTGGCCTACAAAAACACGTCATCCCTGGGGCACTCTATGGCAAAAGAAACAAAACTCACAATGACACTGATCAAGCTAATAAATATAGTAAACAATATGATAAAAACGACAAATTATTTCCATGTTTTTTATCACAAAATTATGTTTTACTATACGTAAAGCACATACTGTCTTTCTCTCACTGAAACGCACACACTTGTACAGTACGGACACACACTCATACAGACGCGTGTTGACCACGTTGCTCTGACAAATTCATCAGTGAAATAGTTTAGCAACTTTAAAGATAGATGACATTTCTCACCAGTGAGGCAAAAACACTGCTGTTTTTGAAGCAGATAAGCTTACAGTTTCACTATTAGAGAGGCTGCTGTCGAACACTGTTGAGAGACACACAGACTGAGGTCATTCACACATGCCTCTCTCTCTCCAATAACTGTACTAATAACTACATTAGTCTTCTATCAGTGGCTCAAGCCTCTGTTACTAGCTCTGACATTTTGTAATTAGCAACAGAAGGCATTAGTCCTACACACAAGAGAGCTTTAAGGACAAAAACCTGACAAATGTCTTTAAATACAACATCAGAACAATGTCTTGTGGTGTGGGTAGCATAGAATAAGTGGAAAGATTCACTCTGGTCCATTGAATCATTAGTAAATAATGCACACCTGAGATGTAATGGCATTTCAGTCCAAACACAGTTCATAGTTCTGAATCCAGAATCCGTGAGATCTCTTACTCTTTGACCTATTATCGCTTTTCCTCTTTCTCAAAGACTCAGCTACAGAGGACAGTAAATCTGAAAACTGAAACCATCATCCGTCACATCAGGAAATCCAGGAGTACATCATGTGCCACATCCCCATCTTCTGCTGGATCTCTCTCACTGTTCTTCAGCCTCTGCTGGCTCGAGAGACCAACAACTCTCACAGAAATGTACACAAACTTCTTGTGTCCAGTGGCACAACACTTTTTAGAGTTAAGACATTTGACTTTGCAGTACGTTGGTGTTGAAGATGTTAAACTTCCTCGAAGAGGGGGTGATATATATAAAAAAAGATTTTAAAACGTGAAGCATATTGGATATACACTTTGAATCCATTATAATCTAATGGTCTCAATGAAGAATTTGATATTCAGCCTTTAATTTTGTTATTGATCTGTATGTGTGGATTTATTGCATTATGTTCGTTATGTTGTTGGTATTTTCTTTTGTTTTCTTGCAGTCAGTCATTTTCTGATTGAAATTTTTTGATTGATTCATATTTTCAGGTATTTCTTGATATGTATATGTTTGTTTTCAGTTAATTGATGTTTTCACTTTTATTCTAGTTATGTGATTTGTTTGTTGCCCTTTTTTTTGTCATGTGGGATTATGTGATACGGGTTTGTGTGTATAAGGGCGTATATTCATATAGCCTCTTCCATGGCCTCATGGGATAGGAAAGTGTCCATCATTTGCAAACTTCAGAATCTCGCCAAATGTAGCAGGTCATCCGTGTACGTTTTGATATTGTTTTGTGTGTCTGAATTCACAGTACTCATTTCTTTTGTCTCAGTGTTTTTCACCTACTCAATAGTAGGGAAGCATGTGATTTTAGATGCAGCTCTTGTGTTCATTGACTGATGAAGAGCCATTAGGCTCGAAGCATCACCTGTGGTGAGAACATAAAATAAATATTTTTCTATTTTTGGTGAGCCAACTTTTCTGTTTCATTTTGTACATAAATTATGAAATGAAGAATTTTACTATAAAGTATAGTTGTGGCAAATATAATCCAGCTTTTTTTTTCTCATATAATTATGTTCCTCTGCAAACACACAGAGTTTGATGAAATACAATGTTCTGTCATGAAACTCTAATGGGCAGGCTAATAGGTCCTTTAACTCAACCTGCTTGTAATCACATTATCTATAGGACACAGATGATTGGTTCCTGCTGTATTAGTACACTGTTAAAAATAAATGTAAATTTACAGGTAATGGTCTGTATTTTTTACAGGATTTTTTTACAGTGTAGTCAATGAGCTTGTGTGCTCAATCTTCTAATACATGAGTAGCATTTGCCTTAGCAGTGCAGCACGCTTCAGAATTCCTCCATCGTCCCCAGCTCCACCTGTATAGAGTCGCATGTCTTACTTGCGAGTCCTGGACTTGCTCTGCAGCAGCAACAGCAGTAATCAAGAGCAGCAGCAGCGTAGTAGATCTGTTCTGCCAAGACCGAACATATCAACATTGTCATACCCATTACCATGCCAAAAACTCAGAGAGTTGTGACAGAACTGCAATGAGGGAACATTTAATATATTCTTTATCAAATGAAAGTTCTTTTTTGTAAACTTTATTTTGTTGTCTCAGTATTTAATTTTAGAATAATTTAGATATTTCGCTGCATGGCAAATATTCTGAATGGTAGACATTCTGAATAATGTGCTGTAAAGTAAGACTGTAATGGGATAATGCACAAAAACTAATATTCTATGTATTTTAAATTCAAATTCCCCATACATACTTTAGCCTTAAAGGATTAGTCCACTTTCAAATAAAATTTTCCTGATAATTTACTCATCCCCATGTCATCCAAGATGTTCATGTCTTTCTTTCTTCAGTCGAAAAGAAATGAAGGTTTTTGATTAAATCATTCCAGGATTTTTCTCCTTATAGTGGACTTCAATGGCCTCCAAACGGTTGAAGGTCAAAATTACAGTTTCAGTGCAGATATAAAATAGAAGTTTTGTATGAAAGAAATAAAGTCATACTGGTTTGTAATAAGTGAAGTCAATGATGAGCTGAGAAACACTGATGTTGATTTATTCAAAGGCAGTAACTGTGTAACTGCTGATTAACTCATGCATGTGTGCTGTAAAGACTTGATTGCAAGAGATTGGCATTTCACAGACAATGTTTCACAATAATAATCCTGTAAAAATTAATATCTGTAAAGTAATTGTTTTTGTAAAAACATTAGTTTTTAATTGTAAAAACTTAATTTTTAAATTACCTTAATTTTACAGTTTGAGAGATGCTTCTGCCAGTCATTGACTGTTTATTTTTTAACGATCATTAACCATTATTTTCATTAAACAATTAAACATTAGGCTCCATGTGCTGCCATGCATTTCACTGTTTTTTTATGTGGGTTTTTTTTTTTATGTGTGTGTTTTTTTACAGAGTAGTTGCCCTATTAGGGAATATTCCAGGGCCCCACATGAGACTCTCATGGTTCTACATAGCACCATTTGACAACGGTACTGTATAGAACCTTTAAAGATAGGTGCTATATAGCACTTAAAGTGGTTCCCCTATGATTACAAGCCAATGAACCACTTTTAGTGCTATTTAGCACCATTTTTCTTTAAAGTGTACATGTTGTTGATTTTGATGATTTAACAAGTTTAGAGAATTCTTGCTCTCCTATAGCAGTGAATGAATAGAATTTTTCCTCAGGACACTACAATCCACTATCTGACACGATACCATACCCTTGAGCAAGGCATCTGAACCCCCAATCACTCCCCAGACACCGCATCACATTGGCTCTGGGAGTGTGTGGGCACATGAGACAAGAAACCATTAAACGTCAATCACACAACACATGCAAAGAGAGTCTGACAGGAGCTTTTCTGAGGTCATTTAATCATAAAATCTGTTAAATTATAAAACATAAGATAGTAATGTCCTCACTTTTAGCTGTATAAGACTGATAAAATATGACCTATTCAACCTATTGGTAAAGATTGAGATTTATTAAGTGCAGAGTGGACCGTCCTGTTTAACACACAATACATGTCTGTCTATGTAATTGAATATATACAGGACGAGGACATTCAGTCCGTCTGTGGAAAGTGAACTGTGAAACATTGTTTGTCAAGTGGTGTGATTGCTGGATAAACTCCTCTAGTTAATAATTTTCTAGAGACTGTTTACCTATATTGATGAGAAGACATCTTTCAGAGACTGAACTGTCACGGTAAGTTCAGATAGTCTTCTAAAGTCTTCTCATAGTATTATATAATATTTTGTCATATGCATTGTTATGAAGTCTACCTTGATAAATTTAAACTGCATTGTAATGATATTAAATGTTGAATTTTATGACTCCCATGATAGTTCTATTTTCATTTCTAACACATTATGGCCTCTCATCTACTGGAAAAGGGAAGATTAGTAGAAGCTCAGGTTTAATGATGAGATGAATTATGATCCACAGATTTGTTATGAATATGCTTCACCCTCTAAGATTGAAACTCGTGAAAAAAAAACATTTTAACTGAAGATCACTGAGATCATGTGACACTGGGTGTGTTATCTGGCTCAAACCTAAAGTCCGTGTATCAACACTCAGTACAATAAAACAGTTCACTACAGTTCATCTATCTGCTGCACTAAGAGGCAAAACTAAATTGTAATATCAACTGTAGGACTTGAAGTTATATTTCACAAATAATTCAGCCCTGCTAGTTTTGCATTTTGATTTCATCACCTCATCAGTGTCACTGCTGTGATAATCTTTCACAAAATACATTGGCTTGTCAGGAAATAAAGCCTACTAGGCTTGATGTCAGATTGAGATTAAAGTCCATTAAGTGCAGTGAAACTTGATGAGACACATTTGTGGATTTAATTATTGTCTTTTTTCATTTGTGTAGTTAGTGTTATTCATTGTCATTTTGTCTTATGTGTGTTTAATTAACCAATTCAAAATAGTTCATATAGATGTGTTTTATTTATAGTTGAATTTCTTGTCTGGTCATTGTGTTGGATGTTGGAAATGATGGTTGATCTGGAGCTTTAATGAGGGGTAAAGACTCTCATTAGGAACAGTTGAGTTGGACTGAACAGTGGCTACTGTAAATGCTGTAAATTAATATTTTATAAAGATATTTGTAGTATAAACCGCACAGTAACTCATTATTAATTTTCTCATGCCAGACAAAGACTGAGACACAATTAAGACATCGGTTTCACAAGCTTCACTTTGTGTTTAACCTTTAGCTGTTGTTCCTCACACTTAGGAAACACATTGTTCATTGACACTCCTGAAACAATCACAATCATCACTGTTTACAAATAATAATAAATCTGTTGGACTCATATGCTGACAGTCAAATCTGATTTGATGCGATTCATAGTTCTTGTTTTTTCATCTGATTGTTTAACTGCATCACTTGAATACATTCAGACTCGTTATTTTGGATGGAGAACCACTATTAAGCATTAGAAACAGACTCTGCGTCGAAGCGTTCAGAGAGTTATTAATCAAATGTGATTATCAGTTAGTTTGATGTGAGGGCTTGCACAGAGAATCTGTCAGTCACTTTACAGCAGCAGAAAACACATGAACCTCTGAACAGGGAGAGATTCAGGCTGTTGAAGTACTTTATGGACTTCAGAAAAAAGGATCCTCCACAAACTGCTGCAACTACAAAATCTGAAGCACATAAATCTCAAGAATGTTTTGTGTGTGTGTTTTACTGTACTTACTGGAATAATCAAAATGTTATGTATGTTTTGTTCTCAGTGTTTCCATATGCAGGTCTGAAGTTAATTTCTCATTATGGGGAACATATGGAGCAGGGAGAGATCTTCATCTCCAGAACCCTGCTGTTCGTCAATGGAGAGTCACAGATCATTGCCTGATCGTCCTAAATTCTGGGATGAAGAAGTGACCTCTGACCCCAGTGATAAAGTAGAAGTGTTTAGGCGGTGAGATAAAAATTCAGTATTAGAGACAACAGACTGACTCATTATAAATGTAAAACATTATTTCTATGTTCTGTATTTCTGTCTGGATAGACTGATATCTTCATCTGTAGACTCCAATGTGACTCTAATGAGGTTAAATTCACTGCCTGATCTTCCTAAATTCAAAGATGAAGCAGTGACCTTTGACACCAGGTGAGTAGGGATGTCACTAAACATTATTTTGATAATCGAATAATCACTTGATTATTTCTACAGTTATTTGAGTATTTGAAATCAAATCCTTTAATATTCAATATTGGCCAACCAACATTTAATTAAAATGTTAACTTAATCTTAAATATTTGGCCACTTCTTTACGAAAGAAATGATACAGCTACTGAAATATGTTGGCACAGGTTTTATAAATAATTTACCTTACAAATCTGATTAAATGGTGCACATTGTGTTCCCAGATGAACGTCATAAGCGACACAAACTCACAGTATATGCAGAGATGCAGTTTGAGACACTCCACTCACGTAAACAATAAAAGTTAATGTGGAGAAGCAGTTACTGTGAATGAGCCACTCGGAGATGCACATAACTAATATTGAAAAAATATTGATTTAATTGAATCACAGCCTTTGTGAATTCACAATACCGCTATACTATAATATAGTTTTTAAATGCTTTTAATATATTGTGCAGACTCAGAAAAGTGTTAAATAATGCTGTTCATGAATTCTAGTCCTTGGAATGTGTCACTTCCGTTTTAATGATTAATTTCCATTGTAAAAATCATTAGTTTAACTTAACTTACATGACACCTTATTCAGCTAAAAACAGAAAACTTTTTTGAGAAAACTTTTAATGAGTTCTGGCCATCACAAACTTTGAAATAGGGTCCAATGTGCAAGCTTTTGAAAAGATTTGAAAACGATACTGTAATCATCTCTGTGTAAACTTTAATAATGTTAATCTGCGATAATAGTGACAGCATGCACATTCATAATACCTGTTTAGTCTATAGGTATGCACGTTTGAATACATATGTGCGCAGGCATATTTCTTTACAAAGTGACATTGCCAAATGTCTAGTATACACAATCTCTGCTAACACTTTAGGGTTGTGTTGTCATCATGATTATGCACAGGTCCTACATCTGATCTGGATACGTTCTGGATCCGGCAGACTATGATAAAACTCGGGATAAACAGAGAGAGACTAATATTAGCTTAGACGCCATTCTTCTTATGATGTAGCGAGTACATCAGGTGTTATGGGAAGTGTTCTTGGTTCTGGGTGACAATTTATGCAGCCTAACAATTTACATTATTTGAATTATAGAGGTTGATAATGTGTTATGTGTATGTCTTATGTGTATGTGTATGTGTATATCTGCTTGGTTACTTCAATATTCATGGCGATTCTGTTTGCTCTAATACTAATCAATTAATGTCTGTTTTTGAATGTTTTAATCTGACTCAGCATGTTCATTTTCCTACCCATACTCGTTGTCCTTGATCTGATATATGTACATCAAGGGTTGATATCTGTTCCATCTCTTCTTCTGGCACTGGTATCTCTGATCACAAACTTCTTGATTTTATGAAGTCTGCCTATGCGTAAGAAATGTCTTAAAACTGTTATTTCATACCGCAATCTGAAAGCTATTGATACGGCATCATTCTGTAGTTCTATTGTTTCTTCGAACCTCTCAGATGTCTTTGATATTTCTTCTCCCTCCATGATATTATCTAACTATCACTCCATAATTTCTGAAATCTTACAGCAGCATGCTCCTATTAAGACCAGAAGTGTCCCTTCCACACACTCTTCTCCTAAGTATACCCCTAAGTATACTCCATATTCTCAAAGCTACTGGTAGACGGCTTGAGCGTCTCTATAGAAAAACTGGTCTTACTGTACATTATTTAGCTTTTCTTGATCATCTTAAAATATACAAATCTGCTCTCATCTCAGCTCGCTCTAGTTTTGTCTCTGCCACAATTAATAAATCAAGTAACAGGCCAAAAGCATTATTCAATACAATAAATAAGCTTACTAAACCTCCACCTCAAGAGTCCATAGCTTCTAATGAGCTTTGCTGTTCTTTTCTGGATTATTTGCTTGAAAAGATCGATGCCGTCCACCAATGCCTCTCTACTGATGCAAAGCTCAACTATCCACCAAATCTATCCAGTCAAACTCTGTCTTGTTTTTCTTTGACAACCCCATCTTCTGTCTCTAAGTTAATCTTGAAATCCAACTCTTCTTCCTGTCAACTTGATCCTGCTCCTGCTTCTCTCCTGAAACTTTGCCATTCTTCCATCTCTGCACCTATCTCTCATCAATACACTCTTACCTCTGCTTCATTTCCTCTGCCACTCAAAACTGCAATATTTCTACCAATTTCATCTGTGAAGTTGCTGGTTCTCACAATAAAACATCCAATACTGTAAAAAATTTACGTTTAATCATTGACTCTACCCTTTCCTTTCAGTCTCATTACCTCTATTACCAAATCTGCATTCTTTCACCTACGTCGCATTGCCCAACTCTGTCCATGGGCGTCGGAAGCAAAAAAAATGTGGGTGGGTCCTCCCTCCAATTTATATATATATATATATATATATATATATATATATATATATATATATATATATAGATAAAATGCCAATCAATCGGTAGTTATTGATTTTTTTGAACAGAACAACGAGACACAAACCTTTACATTCAATCGCGTTTTTGCTCCCACTTATTTTCACACATTGATCACACAGTGCATACAAAGTTTAGTCCCAAAGTGCACACAACTGGAGAGATACATACCTTTGATTTCGTTAGATAGAAAAGAAGAAGGGCCGTACGCAGGGTTTTATATTTACCGAGGTCATAAAAAGTATTATGCTAGGGGGGTTCGGGGGCATGCTCCCCCGAGAAAATTTTAATTTCCTTGGTGTACATATATGCATTTTTAAGACATTTTAAGGCCAACAAATTGGATAACAATAGTTTTAAAACCATGTCAACAAATACATACATGCATGCACAGTTTTGAGGCAGCTTTAATCACATGTTTGGTAATTCCATGACTTAATTTACCTCAGAATAATGATGGTGCATGCCCATAGTTTCTTTAGCGCTTTAGTTAAGCTATAATAAAGTAATATGCAGCGCGCGCCGGCGCATTTGCGCGAGCAATTCTGGAGTTCGCGCCTCGAGCACAGTAGGCTATAGCCTAACGGCTGATTGGAGTTTTACTGATATAGCCTGACAACATCTCATCTGACCACAGTTCACTGTTGTTCAGCTGAAGCTACCTTTGCCGCGCTCGTTTGACTTGCGCCTGTGTCTGAAGCGAAGGTGGAATGCGCGTCTGAAAAGTGTCCCATTTGTTGTGGTCATAAAGAGACATTTCTTTATAAACGCAGCTTTTTACTTGGCGATGTTTTAAAAAAAATTTTTATTTTTGGCATTTTTTATGATCTGTTGGTGGTTTGTGGAGTAGCATCACTGGGGGGGATTATACAAATGCTGAATTAGAGACGGTAAAAGTGAGTGGGTCCAATATCATTGGTCTTAAAAAGTGGGTGGGTCTTGTCCCACCCACATACAATGGTTCCGACGCCCATGACTCTGTCCCTTCATCAGTACCAAAGACACTGAAACTGTCATACATGCATTTGTCTCATCACGCCTTGATTACTGTAATGCCCTTTTCATTGGTCTACCTGCCAGCTCCATTTCCAGATTACAATTAGAGCCCGACCGATATATCGGCCGGCCGATATTATCGGCCGATATGAGCTAATTGCATTTAAATCGGCATCGGCGTTTATAACGGCCGATGAAACATGAGAAACATGTTATGAGTGTTGCATAGTTTGCCCACCAGAGGGAGCTCTGCAACTCCCCAGTTGACAACAGCGCCTGAAATCCACTACAGAAGAAAGTATTGTTGTACTCTTTTGACGGTGAGTCTGTCGTTCGTCATGTGAAATGATTGTAGATTTAGTTCATACACTGTATATAAAAACAGTGTGGTAGTTCTAGCTAACGGTCCTATCATTATCACTTATAAATATTCTGTAACATCACTTACAGCTGCTAATGCATTGCTATATTAGATTACCCACAAAGCTAATAAGAGGTCAAACTATAACGTTAGCGTTTAACTTATTCTAAATATATCTGCAGTGTTTCCCATTTAACTTATTTTAATTTTATTTTCAATTCATTGACATGGTTTTGTGGAATATTGAATTTGTTTGGTATAGCTCTTTTACTTTAACTTTAGTATTATAATTTATTTACAGTACACACACAGACTGTTAAAACCAGCTTCAACTGGAAGTAAGTAAAACTGTTAAATGTTTAAAACCAGACTGTTTTTTGATCATTAAAAAATATATACTTTTGATGTGCAATTGTTTAGTCATTGAGACTGTAATCTAAGGCTTTTTTTTAACATAATCCCTTCTGGAAAATGGTTTATACAGCCCACATACATAGAACAGGCAGATATTTTGCTATTGAATGTCGTGTAAGTGTAGTTTATAGGAAATGGGTCTAATATCCAGTTTATTTTCAAAATCAAAATATCGGTTTATAAATCGGCTCTTTTCGAGTTAATATCGGCATCGGCATCGGCCCCCAAAAATCCATATCGGTCGGGCTCTAATTACAATACATTCAAAACTGCTAGAATACTCACCCACACCAAGCGTTCTGCTCACATCACCCCAATTTTGTATGATCTCCACTGGCTTCCAGTTGCATACCGTATTAAATTCAAAATTATCCTGCTCACTTTTAAATCTTTGCATGGCTTGGCTCCCCCTTAGCTCTGTAATATGGCATTGTCTCTTTTCAGTGGTGGGCAGATCATGTAGTACTACCACTCCCAAACTCTGGAAATCTCTCCCCCGCTCACTCTGTTGTGTTAATAATATCTCTGTATTTAAATCATTACTCAAAACTCACCTGTTTTCTGAATGTTATACCTCTGATTTGATTAACTGATTGCTCTGCATTATTACTAATAGTTATCTGAATGTTGTTATGTCTCTTAAGTCCTGTTTTGTATTTTTGTACTTGAATCTATTTTTCTGTATACTTCCCTCTCCATTATTGTTTCTCACCATTGTCTACTTGTATTATCTCTTCCTTGTTAATTGTATCCTGTAAAGCGTCCTTGAGCTCTGGAAAGGCACTATATACATAAAACAATATTATTATTATTATTATTATTATTATTATTTAGTGTTTTGTAAGTAATTAGCAAGGTTTTAACAGGGAGCCAATGCAGTGTTGACAGAACCGGCTAATATAGTCATTCTTCCTGATTCTAGTAAGAACTCTAGCTGCTGCATTATGCACTGACTTTAAAATGAAATTGAAATGTATTTTCTGTATAATTAAATGTCTTACAAGATTAATATATGAATTTATGAAATATGAAATTGTAATGATTTCAGTCCAAACTGAAGGTGAGATGATGAACCCAATTGCAGTTTATTGAATCAAAAGTGAGCATGCAAATAAAGCAACCTATTTGACCTGAGCAGACTTGACCTGAGCATACTTGACCTGACCAGACTTGAATAAACTTGACTTGAACAGACTTGACCAGAACAGACATCAACAGCAGAACTACATGAACTTAGTGAACACATGATTAAGACAATGGGCAAGTGACACAAGGGACAAAGGAACCAATGACAGAACTGAACTTAAAACAACATGACCATAACCAACCAATCAGAACATGACACATCGACTAAGGGAGAACATGAGGAGCAAGGGAAGCATGACACAAACAAGCAACAAGAATCAAACTACAAAATAAGAGACATGAACCATGAACATGAAACATAAGCATGAAAACAAGACCATGAACCAAAACAGGACATTACAGAAATGTGACTTTTATACATTTAAGTAATTTATTTCATTTATTTTAAATCTGTTTGTTGTTTTTTCAGCAGAGTGGATTGAGGCTTAAGCATCTCTGGAGGAGACTCCTCAGTCTTCTGTCGGGACAACATGACCATTTCAGCATCCCTGAATAGACATAATCAACGATTGAATGAGGAACTACAGAAAGTCAAAAACCAGCACAAAAGCAGCATGAAGAACAAGTTTGAGAGATTACTTGAGGGAATGAAACTCCAAGAGAATGAAACCCTCCTCCTCCAATGCTCACAAGACACTCCTATTGACTTCAATGACATCTTTAAAGCCTTACCTGAACAAAGATTTATGAGGAGTGTAAAGTTGTGTTCATCTTTGATGGTCTGGATGAAAGCAGAATCACACTGATGTTTTCAGATGCTCAGAAAGTTTCTGATGTGACTGAGACTTCATCAGTGGGTATGTTGATGTCAAAGCTCATGAAAGGAAAGCTACTTCCATCTGCTCTCATCTGGATCACCTCCAGACCAGCAGCAGCCAATCAGATCCCCTCCAAATACATCAACCGTCTGACAGAAATTCAGGGATTCAATGAGCTTCAGAAGGAAGACTATATCAGGAAGAGAATCAGTGATGAGCATCAAGCCTGCAGAATCATCTTGCATATCAGAAGAGCAAGAAGCCTTCACATCATGTGCCACATACCCGTCTTCTGCTGGATCTCATCCACTGTGCTTCAAAAGCTCCTCCAAGAGGATCTGAGTGTAGAAATCCCTCAAACCGTGACTGAAATGTACATCCACTTCCTGCTGATTCAGATCAACATGAGGAATCAGAAGTATGAAGAGAAAAAGTCAAAAGAACTCCTCAAGTCCAACAGAAAAGTGATTGTGAAACTTGCTGAAGTGGCTTTCAAACAGCTGATGAAGGGCAATGTGATGTTCTATGAGGAGGACCTGAGAGAGAGTGGCATAGACGTCACTGACGCCTCAGACTATTCTGGGATTTACACTGAGATCTTTAGGGAGGAATCTGTGATTCATCAGAGGAAAGTCTACAGCTTCATTCATCTGAGCGTTCAGGAGTTTCTTGCTGCTTTCTATGTGTTTTACTGCTATTTAACAAAGAACAAGGAACCACTGCAGTTGTTTTTGTATAAATTCAGATTATACAGATATGAGAATGTCTCTCTGTATGATCTACTAGTATCAGCAGTAGATAAAGCTCTTGAGAGTGAGAATGGACAGCTGGATCTGTTTCTGCGGTTCCTGCTTGGCATCTCATTGGAGTCCAATCAGAGACTCTTACAGGATCTACTGACACACAGAGAGAACAGCTCAGAGAGTGTCAGAGAAACCACACGTTACATTAAAGAGAAGATCAAAGATGGACATGGACTCTACACTGAAAGATCTATCAATCTGTTCCTCTGTCTGCTGGAAGTGAAAGATCAGACCATGTCCAGAGAGATTCAAGAGTTTGTGAAATCAGACAAACACTCAGAGGAAAAACTCTCTCCTGTTCACTGCTCAACAATCGCCTACATGCTTCAGATATCAAAGGAGCCGCTGGATGAGCTGGACCTCAAGAAATACAACACATCAGATGAGGGTAGAAGAAGACTGATACCAGCTGTGATCAACTGCAGGAAATCTCTGTGAGTGTTTAATCATTAATAGCTAAGAATCCTAATAAGAAAAAAAGCAAAAAAGTGTCAACGTGAGTGTTAACCTCTGTTGCAGTTCAGCTAAAGGAACTAGATTGCATTTAGTGTGCAGAAACTGCAATTGTATTTGTTGCACTCATATTGCATTGAATTGTAATTGTTGCTATGGTACCATATAGCACAATTTTTCTCGATTACTTGCTGCTGCCACAACAAGAGAGATCATATTTTTGGAACTGATCACTGCTTTTACAACTTTGTTTTTGTAGACAAACCAACACCTCAGAGTGGAAGACTTGTTTACTCAGTTTTAAGTGGCGACCATATTTGTATAAATTTCAAAACCTTTTTTTTTACAAGTTTTCCTTCCATCCACAATGAGACAGTAGCTATGTTTCCATCCATATCACATAAAAGATTTGCAAATAAAGTACTGTTTCCTTCCATTGAGTTGAAGAGAAAAAAAGTCACTTCCTGAATAACTTGAAGAAAAATTTAAGAAATGAAAGAAAAACGTAAGTTGCTGCAGTATAAACTTTCCTGTATCTCAGTGGTTAGAGTGTGACACTAGCAATGCCAAGGTCATGGGTTCGATCCCAAGGATTGCACATACTCAGATACAAATGTAAGTCGCTTTGCTGTCATGCTGGCATAGAATTTATGCGCATCTTGGCGTTTTCATCCAGCCTTTTTTTATGTGATATCCCAAAATGCACAAAAATAGGTGGATGGAAACAGCTAATGTAATTGTCCAAGTGAAGAAACACATTTACACTTTTAAAAATATCTTGTAAGGCAATGTGCACCCTTTTTTATTCATTCTTGATAGCTGGAAAATCCCAGGAAATATGGTAATAATTTGCTTTTTTGCATCTTATTGAGCTTTTATGATGTTCCACTCTGGCACGGTTAATGGATTTAAGTATTTCAGATGATTTAGTGTAGACAAACAATTTTTGGAAAACAGTGTGGACTGAAAGCATTTTAAAATGTTAATGCTGTTTACAAATTGTGGATTATATTCAGTTTGACCAAATATTTCACATTATTTTACTTTTTTATTGAATTATTTTGTATTGCCAATTATTTACTCATTGAATTTTTCTAGTTGTTAAGGAGCTGCCCCTTTAAAGAAAACCACCTTGAATCCCAACTTATTGTGCTGTATTTACTCTATTTTAGTCTTGCTGGCTGTAATCTCACTGGTCAGGATTGTGAGAGTTTGTCATCAGCTCTACAATCCGAAAATTGTGTCCTGAGAGAGCTGGACCTGAGTAACAATGACCTGCGGGATTCAGGAGTGAAGCTGCTCTCTGATGGACTGAAGAGTCCAAACTGTCAGCTGCAGATACTGAAGTACTAAGGACATATGAGAGATTATTTACAGTCTGTCGGTCATATTGTTGATGTTTGTCTGTAGATCATCTAACTGTATGTATCTGTAGGTTGTCTGGCTGTATGGTGACAGAGGAAGGCTGTTGTTATGTGTCTTCAGCTTTGAGTTCTAACCCATCACACCTGAGAGAACTGGATTTTAGCTACAATCACCCAGGAGATTCAGGAGTCAAGCTGCTCTCTGACAAACTGAAGGATCCAAACTGCTCACTGCAGATCCTAAAGTAATGTGGGGAAATAAGAGTCCCGGTTTACATCTGGTATTAATATCTGCCTTAGTGATCTGATCAAAAGTTGGTTACTCTATTTTCGATACAGTTCAACTTTTATTTATTTCTATCGCACAATTAAAAACACAATGTTGCCCAAAATGCTTCTAAATTAGTTTAGAAGATGAGTATTTAAATAGTAAATAATAAAAGGTAAAAGGCATATAATAAAACTATACCAAACATCAATTAAGAATTAACATGCCTACACACAAATAGCTAATAACATGTATTGTGCCTAGACACACAGAGAAAATTACTCAAGATCCCCTACCTTCAAAATCTAGTTAAAAAGATACGGCTGAGACCTAAAAACCTCTATAAATGAAGTCTGTAGTGATGGGACTGTATCAAATTTTCATGTTGCAATAATTGCTGAAGCTTTAATCACAGTATATGGTATTATTACTTGAAATAAGTTGCAAAAGTGTTGTCATAGTAAAAGAGGTTTAAGAACTCTTTATTTCTTATAATTTATCTCTTTCTTACATCAAAAAGAACTCTGTTTAAATACAATAATGCAAAACACAAAAAAATATAAAGGAACATTTTTCATTGTAAAGAACAACACTTTACAATAAGGTCTCGTTTTTAACGTTAGTTAATGCATTAACTAAGATTGAGCAATAGCTAAATTTGTCACAGAAGGGGGTTTTTTTGTTAATGTTAAGAAATACAACTTATCATTGTTAAATTTTTGAAGTTGATTGAATAAGTTCTCAAAAGACAGCTGAAAACTCATCTCTTTTGTGAGCACTTAACCTCATCTTAAAAAAAAAATTCTTATACCTATCCTTTCACTTCCTCTAATCCCTCTCTACTGTAGTTTAGAATACTCTGAGCACTGCCTAAAACTTGTACTGTGAGCACTTCTTGTGTCTATTTGCCTCGTCATGACGACTCGCTTGTTGTATTCCTCACTTGTAAGTCGCTTTGGATAAAAAAGTCTGCCAAATAAATAAATGTAAATGTAAATGTAAATGATCCATCTAAAATCCGTCAAAATTATTTATGGTATTTTGAAGTGCTCACAATAACAATATTGTGCATATTCATTATCATGGTGCACTATATTGCCAAAAGTTTTGGGACGCCTTCCTTTATGTGCACATGAACTTTCATGATATCCCATTTTTATTCTGTAGGGTTTAATATGGAGTTGGCCCACCCTTTGCAGCTATACCAGCTTCAAATCTTCTGGGAAGGCTTTCCACAAGGTTTAGGAGTGTGTTTATGGGAATTTTTGACCATTCCTCTAGAAGCACATTTGTGAGGTCAGGCACTAATGTTGGACGAGAAGGATACACCTGTGGCCTTGGAAGTGAAAGGAGAACCTGAATTCAATGATTTGGAGGGATGTCCCAATACTTTTGGCAGTATAGTGTACTTTAAGTGAAGTTCTTTTTAGTTTTTTGTTTTGGGGTAAAACAATGTTTGAAATCCATGAGCAGCGATATACTGTTATCGAACATCTGACACCAACCACATTGCTGAGCATGACGGTTAGATGAATATGTAAATATATGCAATTTCCTCTCAGTAACAAAATAAACACAAAAATAAGAAAACAACAAGCATTTTTTATTGAAAGCTTAAATTACATTACCAATCAAATTGGACGCATTACTATTATAATGTTTTTAAAAGAAATCTCATGCTTATCATGCTGTATATCAAAAATACAGAAAAATACAGCAATACCGTTGAATATTATTACAATTTAAAATAATGGTTTTCTATTTTAATATACTTTAAAATATATCAGCGCACACCTCCTATTATGTTATCGTCATAGACCAATGGTAGTATGTTTTGCTGTAGTAGTGTTTTGCAGCTGAAGCAAACTTTTCCTGAGAATTTGCTTTGGCAAGCCATTTCAAACTCCCAATATGAACCCAAACTTAATTTTTGCCTGATTTTGTCCGAAATTGTGCTATATCAGTTTATATTTCATTTGAAATATATTTGGAGCCTTTACTCACCCTCATGGAACAGAAAACCTGTATGTCTTTAGTTTTCACAAAAGGATGTTTTGAAATGTCTGTTTGTTTGTTTTTTTGTTCCACTGAAGAAAGTTAGTCATACAGGTTTGAAACAACATCAGGCTAAATGATCTATCATTTTTGGGTGAACTAAATTTGTGACACAGAACAGATTGTATGTGTTTATTTTTTGTCTTGACTTTAGAATACGAATATGAATCATGTTTTTGTTTTATAGTGTGGATCATTGTGGAGAGTTCAGAATTACAGCAGGACTACACAAATGTAGGTCTACACAACAATTTGGCCTTTTGTTGTAGATTTGCCTCATTTAGTGAAATGTTTCTTTTTTTTCTTATGTTCAGATGCCTGTGATCTCACACTGGATCCAAACACAGCACACAGCAAACTCATTCTGTCTGATGAGAACAAGAAGATCACATATGTGAGAAAGAAGCAGCCATATCCTGATCATCCAGAGAGATTTGATGATGTTCCTCAGGTTCTGTGTGGAGAAAGTCTGACTGGACGCTGTTACTGGGAGGCTGAATGGAGCAAAGACACTGAAATATCTGTGACATATAAAGGAATCAGCAGGAAAGGATTGACTGACTGTATGTTTGGATCTAATGACAAATCCTGGAGTCTGGACTGCTATAATAACAGATTCACTGCCTGTCACAATAATTACAGGACTGATATACCTGACATCAGTTCATCCTCTAAGAGAGTAGGAGTGTATGTGGACGTGTCGGCCGGCACTCTGTCCTTCTACAGCATCTCTGGCACACACACACTCACACACTTACACACATACAACACCGCATTCACTGAACCCCTCTATGCTGGATTTAGGGTTTATTTTTATGATTCCTCAGTGTGTCTGTGTGACATTAAACAACCTCCTGTGAGAAACAACAGTGATACACACACAACTGGGTGAGTGAAATATACTGTGTCTCAGTGAAGGTTTTTTCCAGACTGTGATTAATAGTTCAATCCTCTGTTCTTCATTCATCACTAAACACTAGGGGTGCACTATATTGGATTTTTGCTGATACCTGATATACCCATAATTTTCAACATATTTTCGCCAATAACAAATACATTAGCTTTTACCAATACATTAGTGCTGTCAATCGATGAATAAAAAGAAGTAGATAAAAATTTTTTTTCTGTAATTAATCGTGCTTAATCGCAATTAAAAGTTACTTACGTTTTTATAAGCTTTAAATAAATTTTTGTCATTTTTCACAGTTACTCTCCAAATTAATGAAGAAACAACATAAAGACAGTATATATTAAATACTTGTTTAATGGCATCTCTTTATGAATAAAGGCCAGTATCACTTATACCAATAAAGTTACTGATGTCTCAATGAAAATGATTTTCACACCCAATTTTAAACATTAATTATAGCCACACAACATTAAAGTATAATTGAAAGCTATAATTTTTTTATATTAGGCTTCAAAAATTAAATAACTTTTAATTTAAGTGAACTTAAAATAATCCTCACATAAACCCATAAATGTCATATTAACCAGAGCATGTTCTCTTTTGGTTTAAAAGCATTTGCATGACTAAGAACATGATCATATAATGTAACGCTAGCCAAAGGATGACAAAAAAATGGATGTTGCATTAATTGTGTTAAAGATCGCATTAAAGTGAAAAAAAAGTTGAATGCATTAACGTGTTAATGCTGAAAGCACTACAATAAATCTATATGTTTCCCTTTGTTTGGAAACAACACCAATTCTCTCCTGTGCAGGTACTACATACCAATATTTTTCATTGTAGTAAGTTTTGAGCAAAAATGTCTTGGTTATGTATAGTAACTCTCATTATCTGAAGGAGGGAATGGGGAGGCTTCTTCCTGAAGAAAGACTCTTCTAGGTACAACACTCTCAGAATAATTGCACAGCAGTTATAGTTGGACTGTATATGTCAAAATATAAAGTTCTGGCTCAAAACAACAACAGATATTCAACACTCTAAAAATTGTATGTTCTAAAAGAAATACTATTTCAGTCTTTTCACTTCAAAAATTCACATTTAATTCAGTTACTTGCCATTTTTGTAATTATTTGTGAAATTTACCAGCAAATTCTGAAAGAAAATAGTTTTAAAGTAAATCCTGACAGATGTGACAGATTTACTCTTTAGGTTATTTATAGTAGACTGTTTGTATGTTGTTGATTTTGAGTTGGTAGTAACACTTTACAATAAAGTTAACATTCATTAATGCATTATCTAACAATGAGCAATACATGTATTGCATTATTAATATCTGTATGTTAGGTAATAAAAATTCAACTGTTCATTCTAAGTTCATATTAGTTCAGGTCCATTAAACAATATTGACAGATACAACTGATTATTTTAATAGTGATTTAATAAACATTGAAATTAACATTTAACTGAGATATATAATAAACACTTTAGTGCTTTTCATTGTTAGTTCATGGTAAGTGACATAGTTAAAAGTCACTGACCAACTATTGAGTTTTATTTATGAGAATTGATTTACCTTGGTTGTGCATAAAAATCATCTGACTCTTTCATTCTGCCTTCATCTGGTTCTTCACAGGTTCTCTGACTCCAAACCTTCTGGGCTCAATATTCACCCACTGCTGAACTGTCAGTCTTGTGTCCATATAGCTGATTCTGATCAGTGGGTTCTGATTGAGCCATCGGCCTGTACAGATGGAGGGTCAAAGTTCAGGGTCAGCACTGACCCAGGCCGTTACGAGTGTGTCCGGACCAGAATGCGATGGGTCTGTGACTGTGACGTCACCCTTCAGTACTGTACCGTAGACGGACACTTCCTCAACACAGAGCTGGAGAGGCTGCAGTGCAACCGGATCGCTCCAGTGATTGACGTGACGGTGATCTCAGGGAAACTGGAGGAAGTTCATCTGCCCCATTACGCCTGTTTAGGAGAGTCTGACCCCTCTCTCAAAGATGCTGTGAAAGTCCTCACCGTAAAAGACGAGGGAATAACCACAGAACCTGTGCAGTTGACCCGATTCCATGCCAAGATTGACCAACCATCCTTCTCTCTTAAAACATTAATAATAAGTTGGATAATGCGAGTGTATGAACACTGCGATCTTCTTCTCTACATGAGATCTAAAGTTCCTCTCATTCTACATGTCTACTTTTTTCCAGTTGATGATTGTGCAAAAGAAAAAGTTGAGAAGAATGAAAAGTCAAGTGACCTAATCAAGCATCCCAGACCTGACAGGCCATTTCGGATGAAAACGCCACACATTCTTGATGTTTCCGGTGCCTCTATCCATCCCAAAGAAGGGATCACACTCAGAAGAGAAACTCCCCCAAACTACTTCAAAGTCAAGACACGTCTGGAGAATGATCTTCAAATGACTCTTATTAGAGAAGAGGATCAGAAGACTGTCTGGACTGCAACAATTGAGAAAGATGAACTTGATCTAATAAATCCTAAGAGAGACGAGCCGCGTCTGAATAGTGATCCAGATAAAGCAAGATATTTTGATGACCATTGGCCAGATCTCATTCAGGGGGTTAAAAATGTCCAGATCATTGCAGATAAACTGTGTCAGCAGCAACTAATTCATGAGGAACAATATTCAGAAATCACACAGAGTTTAACCAGTCAGGAGAGCATGAGAAAGATCTGTGACATTATACGCAAGCACAGAGATGATGTGAAAGCTAAATTCATCTCAGTTCTTCAGGAAGAGAAGCTTTACCACTTCTGAACATTGGTCTGATTCACACTTTGAGCTCGAGGAGCATCTTTTTAAACTGATCTAAAACAGTAACATCTGACAAACCCAAAGCTTCTCTAGTGATGATTGTCATAGTCACCCTCATGTTCTGTTTGTTTTGGTTCTCTCTTGTCACATGTGCTCATTTGTTCTACGTTCCCGCCACTCATCAGTCAGCATGGACACTAACCACCATCACAGCTGCACATCATTAGTTAATCTCCCTTTGTGTATATATGTTCCTGTTTGGTTTCAGTTTCTATGTTGTGTTGTTCCTGCCTGTCTGCTTGTTAAAATTTAATTTTGGTTTACTTTGAGACTGAACTGAAACTCTTCTTCATCTTCCTTCGTGAACACAGCTGTGATAGATGATCGGACTGGCCGAAATGGACGAGAGGGCAATAATGCTCGTCTGGGCTCAGTAGAGCCATGATCTTTTTTAATTTGTTAAAGACTTTATTTGTTTGCCCATCACCAGCTTCCTGGACGACGAGACCCTCAAGTCCTTGTTCTGGTTTGGGGCTACTTTCCACCAAAGCCTCGACCTCCCAGACACCACCTGACTGAACTGAGAGAAACTGTCATTCTGTGTCCGGAGAGCACAGCCAGACCCAGAGCCCGTATCAACACCCTCGACCATAGAGAACTCGCGTGTACCCCCCGCAGACAGTGAGCCAGCACCCACCACGACGTGTCAGCCAGTGTCCGAGGAAGAGAGGACAGAGCTGACCCTCGCCCCGGACGTAAAGCCCTACCACAAGTCTGACCTGCGGTGTGAGCCAGTGACATCAACGGACGAGGGAGTCACGACTACAGAGGATGAAGACTGGCTGATTGACTTCAGTGAGCTAGTTCCATCTCCCACTCTTTCCCACTTAGTATCTTCATCTTCATCATCATTTCTGAACAATATAAATGATTGTAAAGACCGTATATTACTCACCGTTATGCCGTCGACGTCCTCACCACCTCCATCACCCCAGAGCTCAGCCAGAAGTTATCAAAATATATATTACTAATTTCAAAATATTCACTTATAGTTTCGTTCAAATAAATGTTTTAAAAGTTTTTGCACATCTAAGTAAACTTTCTACAGGGAAAGTAAAACGAGTTCAGTGTCAAAGCAAATTTATTGCTAGTTTTATATTTGTCTAACTGTGTATTTGTACTTGTTGGTGAATTGCTGATGTACATTTGTGTATATAAATTATTAAATGTAGAATTTTACTAAAAGGATAGTTGTGGCAAATATAATCCAGCTCTTTCAAGTGATTATATTCCTCTGCAAGCACACAAAAGGTCTGTTAAAAGGTCTTTTTTTGTAAACTTTATTTTGTTGTCTCATAATTTGGGGATTTTGTATATTTCACTGCATGTAAATATTCTAAATGGTAGATATTCTGTGCTGTAAAATAATATTGTAAATGTGATTTTTATTTATTATTAATTCAAAATTCCCCAGTGACAACATACTCTACACTAATGTTGGGTAAGTTGTGTCACTTCTATGTCACTAACACTATTTCTGTGTCCTTATGATCCTTTCCTTTATCTAGAAGGCTTTAAAACATTGAAATATACCTCTCTCTTTATATTGTCCTTGTCAATATATTCACACCTATATACACACCATTTTCCTGTACTTTTTGTCTTGTTTTTCTTGTTTGTTTCTTCTGTATGTTGACTGCTTCTTTAATTTTCTTAATTTAAAAAACAAAAATCATCTGGGATAGACTGACTGTTTGAGGCGACACCTGCTGGTCAAACTCTGCAATGAAAGTCTCAGTCCAAACGTGTGTAATGTTGATATACTGTATATATAAGTGATAGATCATGTGCAGTTTATTACCCAAAAATATTACAATATTCATAATTCAATAAAACTGAAACCCTTCAGAAACAGAAGGCATCACATTTACTAGATTATAATAATCTATTTCTCATGAATAAAACAAACACATATAAATGTGATGTATATTGAAAGAGATGTGGAGTGTAAATTAATTACAAAACTTTACAGAAATAATTACATTGAAAGACATTATAACTCAAAAGGGAAGGAAGTGGAAAAGAATTAATAGAATAAAGAATAACAGATGAAAGAAATCATGATGTCACTCACTCAGTATTCAGCAGGTGGCGCTAAACATCCTTAACAATAGAAACACACTAGAAAACTATAAGAAGAAGAGAGATGGGCGGGGTTTATTTGCTGTTGACACCTGAAGCATCTGCGCATGCGCATTCTGAGGAAACACCTGCGTGTCAAAACCTTAAGCAAATAAAAAAAATCACCTTCAGAAGTCTTGAAACAGACATAAATATCACATGACGGTAAGTTCATTTATCAGCATATGTATTATCGAATGTTTTCTCATTCACATCACTATCATATTAAACTCGATCTTCAAATATTTACAGTTTATTTGAAGTAAAACTGCAAAAGTTCATCTTCAGGATTATAACGATATCGAGCTCTAGGGATTCTGCTTTTATCTGAGATTAATGTACGGATTCATCACAATCACAAATATACAAGGTGAAAATGTAAAGATTTACAGTAAAAACTTGCTTCTGTAAGCCAGACTCGATCCACAGACCATCAGCTTCAGTGAAAGATCGATTATGACATACTGATGTGTGTTTGATGAAAACTACTCTCCAGTGAGGTGTTATTGTGTTAGTTAAAGGATAAATATGAATAATATAACAAGATAAATAATATGCTGGAAAAAACAATCAAATAATAGAAATCATTAGAGAAACGCTGATGATTTCCACTACAAAACCATTACAAACAATCAGCTGTTAAAGGGTTAGTTCACCCAAAGATGAAACTTCTGTCATTAATTACTAATCATTTGTCGTTTCACACGTTCATCTTCAGAACAAATTCAGACATTTTTGATGAAATCCGATGGCTCAGTCAGGCCTCTTTTGTCCAGAAAGCTGCTAAAGACGTATTTTAAACAGTCACGTGACTGCAGTGGTTCAACCTAGGGCTGGGCGATATATCAAATGCTTTTGTCACGCGCATTTCGTCAGTAAAGCCGGTTCCCTGATTACCGCTAAATCGCCATCACCTGCTTTCAAATGGAGCGGCATTTAATAGACAGAGCCGTAGTTCACTGACAAGCCACGCAATATCGCGTTCATATCGCAGATGAATCGCCTTCGATAATGAACGCGATATTGCGTGGCTTGTCAGTAAACTACGGCTCTGTCTATTAAATGCCGCTCCATTTGAAAGCAGGTGATGACGATTTAGCGGTAATCAGGGAACCGGCTTTACTGACGAAATGCGCGTGACAAAAGCATTCAATATATCGCCCAGCCTTAGTTCAACCTTAATGTTATGAAGAAACATGAAAACTTTATTCAACAATATCTAGTGATGATTTCAAAACACTGCTTCATGAAGCTTCGAATCTTTATGAATCTTTTGTTTCAAATCAGTGTACAACATCTGGTTTGCATTCTTCATTTGGCTGTTGAGGTGTTGATTACAAGAAGACGATAAACAACACAACATTTTGAAAATGTTAATTATACATGCTTTATTATATAAAATATCTTAATTTGTGTTCTGAAGATGAGTAATTAATGACAGAAATGTCATTTTTGGGTGAACTAACCCTTTAAAGTCCCTGTAAAGTCATTTTAAAGTATGTGTTCTGAGTTTGTCACATCGCAGAAAAATGTGTTATTAACCACCCAGCCAAATTTGAATGATTAAAGAAATCTGCAAGTAAATGAAATAAGTCATCAAAATCTCAAAAAAATAGGCAGCGCTCTCTGCTCACAAACGCTGGGCAGTGGAATGGGGGAAACCGCAAGGTCTCAAGACGCTTTTTAAAACTTTTTTTAACTGATTTTAACTTAGCTGAACTGATTCATACTGTAGCTTTAGAATGTCACGTCGTGCTCGCGAGATGCTGCAAGATGCGAGCGCAACGGTTCTGCACATCCTTCTAGCGCATGTTTACACTAAAGCGCATGTCTAGCGCAGAGGACACTAAAGAATAGTCAGAAATAATAATCCAGGGACAGAAGAACTTGCGTCTTTAATGCTCACATTGCACTTGTGTTTCTAGAGCAAATCACTTCGTCATCGCTACGTGACTCCACCCATTACTTACGTATTAAATTTACAATTATTATTTTATTCATACATAACACTCCTCCCCCCCAAAACAGAAAGTCCACTTTTTTTTTTTAAGAACATGTGTCAACATGAAATAGAACAAAAACATCCTTACATCTGCAGTCAATTATGTAACTAAATTGAAATAAAGAACTTAAACTGTCAGATATCTTAGTTGCACATTTTCTTCTTCTTCTGTTTATGTTTTTGTTTGTTTGTTTGTTTTCACTATAAATCAAGTCTTTTAGGTGGGCGTCTTTCCCTAGTGGGATAGCAGCGTTCTGTGTTTGACACGGGCTCCGAAACAGAAATGTCGGAGCTTGGTGTAGGTTGTTTTTCAGAGTTTTGCATCTGCGGAATGCTTTCAGTCTCTGGTGGTGCAGGTCCTTCCACTGGTGTAAGTGGTGAGTCCACCATCACTTTCGGAAACATTGGAGAGTCTGAACAAACAATGGGTGTGGTAACAGCAGACTCAGCCTCAATGGCAGATCCCAGCAACAGCTGATCCAAGTGTCTTTTCCAGATAAGCTTGTCAGATGTTAGTACAGTGTATGACACTGGGCCGGTCTGAGCTATCACTGTTGCTCGTGCCCACTTTGGTCCTGAAGTATAGTTGCGCGCCAGAACATTTTGTCCTGGATGGAACAGTCTGCTTTTAGCCTTCATGTTTCTCCGGTGAACCTGCTTCTGTTGCTGGCGAGTTATCACCTCTTTGACAATGGAAGGTTTCAGTAAATCAAATCCAGAGTGCAACGAACGCTTCAACATCAGAGAAGCTGGAGAAACCTTTGTTGTCCCATGGCTGGTGTTTTGGTATGACAATAGGAAATCGTTCAGGCGCTGCTGAAGGCCCCCTTGTCCTTGTGATGTCTTTAGGGCGTGCTTTATGGTTTGAACCATTCTCTCTGCCAGACCGTTCGTGGCTGGGTGGTATGGAGCCGATTTAAGATGTTGTACACCACAGCGTTGTAAGAACAGCAAATTTTTGTGATGTAAACTGTGGCCCGTTGTCACTGATGAGCTGTTCAGGGTAGCCAAAACGGCTAAACATTTCTCCCAGTTTTACTACCGTTTTCTTAGCAGTTGTAGAGTGCATAACAGCAACTTCAGGCCACTTGCTGTGGGCATCCACCACTATTAACAACATCTTTCCCTCAACCGGACCAGCAAAATCCACGTGTACACGCTGCCAAGGGGTTTCTGGCCAGTCCCACGGGTGTAATGGGGCCAATTGAGGTTCGTTTCTCACTTGCTGGCAGGATGGACATGACTTTGCTTTACCTTCAATGTCCCCCTCAAGACCTGGCCACCAAAAATAACTTTGTGCCATTTCCTTCATTTGCACGATACCACAATGGCCCACATGGAGCTGCTGGAGGACTGGTTTCCTCAACGATGGGGGAATGGTGACTCCACTGGTTACCAGCTCTTCCAGAGCTTTCTCAACTTTTGATCTGATAGCATATGGCACAGAACGGGCTTTGCAACACTTGGGCTTACTATCAGGCTTGATGTCGAGTTTAGCCGTAAAGTCTTTCATTGTACCAAGTTCATCCCTGAAAACACTAGCATGTTTTCCCAGAACAGTACTGAGCTCAGTGTTTCCCTTTGACACCATTTGCACCATCGGCCAGTCCAGTTTCATTGTTTCCAGCCATTCTCGTCCAAGCAAAGCTGGATAGTCCCCTTTAACCACATACAGTGGCAGTGTTGCTGACTGACCATTTAATTCCACTTCCACATCCATTACACCTCTTATGGCCACAGGCTCCCCCGTATATGTTTTCAACACTATATTGGTGGGCTTTGGGCAGACATGTTTGAGTGTTTTGTGGTACACAGCATCTGACACTATAGACACAACAGCGCCAGTGTCTATCTCCATACGCACCGGCTCTCCCTCAATGACGGGTGTGACCCAATAGCCTTTGGAGTCTCCTTCCATGGCTAGAATTTTTAGAGGAACTTCCTCCAAAGAGGAGTCAGTGTCGTCTGTGTACTCCTTGCAACTTGATTGCACTGTATACACATTTTTCTTTTTCTTTGATGTGCCAGGCATTTTATTGAATTTTTGTTTTGCAGTCTTTTGTTTTCCTCTGCAAGCACGTTCTATGTGGCTTTTTTTCCACAACTACGGGACACCAATTCTTTACACCAACACTCCGATGCAAGATGTCCGACTTTGCCACATCTATAACGTTGCATTTTTAGGTGCTTTACCAGGGGAATTCTGGAATGTGTTCATGTCAGACAACTTATGAACATTATCTGAGTTACTGAATTGCTGGGCTTCTTTAGCCACAAGTTCCATGTTTACACTTATTTCAGTGGCTTTCTGCAATGTGAGATTACTTTCACTTAATAGTCTTTTTTGAATGGCTTCGCTTCTTAATCCACAAACGAGCCTGTCCCTGATTGTATCATTCAAAACATCACCGAATTCACAGTGTTCGGAAAGTTTCTTCAGAGCAGCCACAAACATAGTTACAGTTTCTCCCTCTTCCTGATTTCTCTTGTGAAATCGAAATCGTTCCGCTATTACCAACGGTTTAGGTGAAAAATGTGCGCTTAGCACCGCCACAATCTCCGCATAAGTTTTCTCACCTGGTTTCGCGGGCTGCACGAGACTGCGTAGCAAAGTGAAGGTCTTTGCACCCATCACACTGAGAAACGTAGGCACAATCTTCTCACCCTCAATGGCGTTTGCCTGCAGGAAATATTCAAATCACTCTGTATATGAGCTCCATTGCTCAACATTTTCGTCGAAATGTCCGATATTGCCTATGACGCCAGCCATATTGTCTTTTTTGTATCTATTCACAGGCACTGAGCTCGCGCCGCGTTCAGCTGTTTCCAGCACTCAACTCTTCCATTTGGCCATTCACACACGCAGAGGTTCGTTCAAACATCCTCGTCGCCACTTTGTCATGTCTTTCCCTTTTTACTTGAGACAGAGGACACTAAAGAATAGTCAGAAATAATAATCCAGGGACAGAAGACTTGCGTCTTTAATGCTCACATTGCACTTGTATTTTTTTTAGAGCAAATCACTTCATCATCGCTACGTGACTCCACCCATTACTTACGTATTAAATTTACAATTATTATTTTATTCATACATAACAGCCAGTAGTCCAATAAAAATACAAATCATGCAAAAATACAGTATTCTGAAAACGTTCAATGAGGTACTGTACTTAAAATATTGAAATTAACAATGAACAATCCTTTTAATAACCTTACAGATGGAATCTTATTAAAAATTGTTACCATTTCACATAAATCCAAACAGTCATGCTTAAAGATGACCATCTTTAAATATCTACACAAAGGCCATAGCATTGACATTAGACACATATTATATTTATGTATACATTATTTGCTTCCATTTTACACTTTATTTGCTTCCATTTTAGAACACTGATTATTATTTAAATAAGATTTGTATTGTATTACAGTGATGATAAAAGAGAACTGAAATTGAATGCATTTCTGATTTGTTTATATATGTCTGCTGCATAACGATACAGTTTGATTTCTCATGACACTAGTTTAATGACATTAAACATTTGGGTCGAACTTGCGTGTGTTTTTGTCACATTCTTTTAAAGACCAAAGTGCAGGATAAAAAAGTAATTTTTGCCTTAAAGAATGAATTGATTCTGACCTGCCAACATGAGTATTCAGCAATTTCAGTCTCACTTCCTGTTATAAACCTACATAACAATGTAAAAATGTGCATAATGGCAGCCGGTTGCTCACGAACAACATCTATTTTGACCTGCCTTCAAACACTGAGGGCCCTATAATTTTTTCCCGTTTTCCCGTTCAGCGCCACGTCCTTAAATTAGTAAATGCATTTGCGCCAGTTAGTGCACCCATGGGCGTGCTGGTCTAAAAAAGAGGTGTGTTTAGGCGCATTGCCGGCGCATTGCTATTTTAAGGAGCTGAAAATAGACTGCGCCATAGACCAACTCAAACCTGGTCTAAAGTCTAAAGTCAATGGCGTAATATTTTTTTGTTAGAGCGCGTTGGTAGAAACTGCGCCTCTGGGCGCGTCCACAGTGCGCGTTGACTTTTCTTATTACACACAGGGATGCGCATCACACAAACATGCCAAATATTAAAAACAAAAGGATTACAGTGTAAAAGAATATTATTGTGTAGGCTACATAAATATAAAAATGTAATGATGAATAGTCATTGCGTGTATTAGAATTAGGCTACCTATTTTCAATTCAGCCTATTACTACTTATAATGATGAACGAAATTGGCTAATTAATTGAACAATCGTGCCAATACACACATATATATTAACTGACTCATCGCGTGTACGCCATGTAAATAGCAATCCGCCATGGCGCGAGCGCATCTCGCTCTTAAAGGGAATGGGAGATGACACTCTGATTGGTTTATTGAACGTTACGCCCATTACTCATAAAGAGAATAGGGACAACCCATTTCAAAAATGCGCCCCGGCGCACGGACCGTTTTTCCGTCGTTAAAATAGCAAAAGTGGATTTGGACACACCCTGAGTGCACCTGTGCCGTGCGCTTTACACTTTGCGTTTAGATCGTTAAAATAGGGCCCTGAGACTGGAGACTGAGACTTCAAAAAGCTGAGACTGGAAGAGTTTGGTTTGTGTTGTTGACATGTTGACATGACATCTTTACGGTGTAAAAGCAAATCAACTTTGCATGCACTTCCAAAAGACAAGGACTCGCGCTGGAATTGAAATGGTAAAACTGACGGCTTTGTTACTGTTCGAATCTGCGTCTCATTTCATAGGCTGTGTCCTCCGGAGGTCGCATTTGAAGGCTGCATACATCATTAAGGATGTCTTATTTAAGAAAAGTAACAATACTAATATTGATGGTTATTCCTTGTGAGGTGCAAAATGCTGTATTTTCTTTCTTACCTTGCAATCCAACGGTTGTTTTTCTTAAATGAGCCGGCCTCGATGTATACAGCCTTCAAATGCGACCTCCGGAGGATACAGCCTTCAAAATGAGTAGCCTGTATAAATAGTTAAGACTATGTGTCAATATGTAGTTCATGCAGTGATATTTATATTTTTTAACAAACCTATAGGTTCAGATGTTTTGGTAATGGTATTTATCCATGCAAAATAAAAGGCTGACAACTTTCACTTTGTGATTAAGAAGATTGAGTGAATGTAGGTAATAGTTCTGGGCAGCGTTTCCCAAAAGCATCGTAAGCTTAAGTTGATCGTAGCTCCATTGAAACCAATGGAGCTATGATCAACTTAGGCTTACGATGCTTTCGGGAAACGCTACCCTGGTGGATGAAGGGCCCCCTCAAGAGGTAAAGCCCAGGGGCCCCTTGTAGTCTTAATGCGGCCCTGCATCGGCTTATGGTTGTCGGTAGGTCGGTAGGAAGGCCTCAGGAATGAGGGAACTGTGAATGAGGGGGAAAAAAAAAAAGAAAAAGAAAAACCATGCACACTGACACAGAAGCTAGGAGAGGTGTGGTATGTGTTAGGTATGTGTCATTATTTCATTATTAATATCACTGTTGCCGTCATCGCAAAATATCATCATCATCGCCTTCTTTAGCATTTCTATTGTTTTTATTACTATTGTTGTTATTATTATTATTATTATTATTGTTATTAATGTTATTATATTATTATTGATATTATTATACCATTACAAAATATTATCATCACATTTAGTATTACTATTATTATTATTACTGTTATTACTGTTGCTATTATTATTTATACAAATGTTGTTATTATTATTATTATTATTATTATTATGGATTTGACTTTCTCCGTCAACACAAAATATTATCATCACCATCCTAGTAGTATTAGTACCACTACTGTTATTATTGTCATTATTATCAATGTTATCTGATATTATTATTGATATTACTATTGCCGTCAACACAACTTATCATCACCATCTTTAGTATCATTATTGTTATTATTACTGTTATTATTATTACTGATATTACTGTTGTCATCATCACAAAATATTATTATCATTATTATTATACATACAATTACTATTTACATACTTCTACTATTACCCATCTGTCATTTCCCTAGTGAAAAAAGTATACTTTATTGTATTTTAAATATATTTCCTTTTTCTATAGTACACTGTAAATATACTAACAAAAAATATACTATCATTAAATATATAAAAAGTATATTAGTATCATATTTTCACAATACAACTTTTAACACACTTTAAAATAATTGTACTTTAGTATACTTTATAAAAAATATATTTTAGAAAAATATACTTGAAGTGTAAGTTCAGTTTATTTTTTAAAAGTGTATTTATTTGCACTTTATAAAAATATATTTGAGGTATATTTTAACAGTGTGCTGAAAATGATCATTGTAACAATGCACTGAAAGTATATTTAAAAAATACATTATTTAATATTCTGAAGTTATAGTGTGTCTAAAGTTAAATTTGAGTTTATTTTTTAAGTTTACTTCTTCATCCTTGGAATTCATTATATTACTTGTGCTTATTTATTTCAGTATGACTAATGCATTACAAGCCCATTTAATATATGCAGTGTTGCCTATACAATTTCCAAATATGTGTAAATGTTTATTAAGTTTACACAGGCAGAATCATTTTACAATCGTAAACACAAATCTATATTAAACAACACACCAGCAGCACAAGTAATGTTACATGCGAAAAAATATGTTGAGTGGTTAAACTTGAGACTTCGTTCGGAATTCAAATGTCTCTTCAACTCGGTCTGTGACCAATCAGATTTTGTTGCTCACTGCCTTCAGCCAATCAGAGCTGCTGACGTCACGGTCGCCGTCTGAATCCCCTCGTTCAGTGACTCATGTTAAGTATAATGTCGCAATGTATAATTTATTTAATAAAACACTGAAAGCGCAATACATCGCTCAATCTTGGGGATTCTGACCAGTTCAATCAAGTGATATCGCAGACTGACCGTGATGGTGACGATAACCGGCTAATCTAATGGCCTACGCGATCCTGAAAGAACCGGAGAAAAGTGCTGCTATTGGGAGGTGAGTTGTAGTCTACCAGTTAACAAACTATTTAATTTTCTTTAACAAACGGAGAGCGAGATTTCGGCTTGATATCTCCTTTTTGAGTTTGTGTGGTGGTTTATGGCACATGTTTGTATGATTGGTCAAATCGGCCGTATTCTGTACGATATTAATTCATAAAGTGTTGAATGCTTGACTATGTACCGAAAACAATATCAACATGCCATTCTGAAACAGTTCCCTGCTGTTAATCCTCATTTATTGTTCAGAAATAGTGTTGTTTCATTGTAGGATTCAGACAGATTATTGTAAACGTGAATAAAGAGTTGAACATGCTGTCTTATATCTTTGGTATATTCTGTCAACAGATGCTGTTCTTCACGAGTCTCTGCGGTCATCATTGTGCCATCAGACACAATGAGAAGCTCATCAGAAAATGGAATATAATGTGTAATTTGTATTTGTGTATAGAGGGTCACCATTGGTCCAATATTTTTTTTTTTTCTTTAATAAAAAACATGGTAAGTTTTGCTGAATCTTATGTTAAGTTTAAATAAAAACCATTGGATTTGTTAATGGAATATGTCTCTTCATTAGTGATGTTCTTACATTTTATTTAATTTAGTGGCCTTGAAAACAAATGCATTCAACTTTGGTAAAATGTGTTCAACTGTATTTAAATAGTAGCACATTTATAATACTGTATTGTGTGAGATTATGTTATTCAAAGTACAGTAGTCAACATTTGAAGTGGATCAAAAAAGTTCAGCAAAGTTGTCCTAAGAAGAAGGATTTAGGACAACTTTGATTAAAGGTTTTGATCCACTTCAAATGTTGACTATATTATACGAAGTATAAGTAATAACAAAGTGTATTGTTATTGACTGTAAAGTGTGTAATGTTTAGTATTTGGAATAAAACAAAGGTACTGAGCATACAGTATATACTATTACCTGTAAAATAATATATTCAGTGTATATTGCTTGTGTTTTCTGAAGACACTCGTAATTATTTTGTAATGTACATAAATCACAAATAAAGTGTACTTATAACACATATAAAGTGTACTTATAACACAAAGTGTACTCATAACAGAAATAAAGTATACCTATAACACAAATAAAAGTATACTTATAACACAAACAAAGTATACTTATAATACACTATATATTTATAACAAATAAAATATACTTATAACACAAATAAAGTATACTTATAACACAAATTAAATACACTTTAATATCACTAATCAAGCATGTAATTAGTCCCTACAGACATATACTTAAAGTGTACTAAGTTTACTTAAAGTTGTATTTTAATACTACTTAATTTCAACTTAAATATACTTAGTACAAAATTAGTTGTTTCAAAATAGCACAGTTTAAATTAACTAATCATTAACACACTTGAAATATACTAATAATTAATCTTGCTGCAAGTATACTTAGCATACTTTTTTTCACTAGGGTTCTGCTTATTTTTCATTGCTGTTACTATCACTGCTGTTTTATTGTTGCTTTTTGTGTATGTTTTGTGTTCACCCTATGTTGTAAGTTTTGCACTCCTAATAAAAAAAGGAGGCGGCGCCACACTCGATGCGTCATCGACAGTTATATAGTGTTAGGGGAGGGGCTATGCTTGGGGGTCCCAGTGCGTCATCAGACCCCAGTTTTAGCTCCGGCCAAAAAATCCTGAACAGAGACTTTGTGAAAAACTGTTTAACACTAGGGGCCCTATCTTGCACCCAGCGCAATTGACTTTGTACACCGACACATGTGTCATTCCTATTTTGCACCCGCGCAAAGCGCGCTTTTCCCTCCACAGAAGCACGTCGCTAAACTAGTGAATGAACTTGCGCTCCCTGGGCGGTTCAGCGCAAAAAAGGAGGTGTGTTCAGGCGCATTGCCCGCGCATTGCTATTTTAAGGAGCTGAAAATAGACTGCGCCATAGACCAACTCAAACCTGGTCTAAAGTCAATGGCGCAATATTTTTTTGTTAGAGCGCGTTGGTAGAAACTGCGCCTCTTGGCGCGTCCACAGTGCGCGTTGACTTTGCTTATTACACACAGGGATGCGCATCACACAAACATGCCAAATATTAAAAACAAAAGGATTACAGTGTAAAAGAATATTATTGTGTAGGCTACATAAATATAAAAATGTAATGATGAATAGTCATTGCGTGTATTAGAATTAGGATACCTATTTTCAATTCAGCCTATTACTACTTATAATGATGAACGAAATTGGCTAATTAATTGAACAATCGTGCCAATACACACACATATATATTAACTGACTCATCGCGTGTACGCCATGTAAATAGCAATCTGCCATGGCGCGAGCGCATCTCGCTCTTAAAGGGAATGGGAGATGACACTCTGATTGGTTTATTTCACGTTACGCCCAAACCACACCTATGAATAATGAAGCTACTTCAGACCAACCCATTTTAGATTTGCGCCGGGCACAAGAGCCATTTATCCCGCCGGGAAAATAGCAACAGCGCCGAGACCCGCCCACAAAGTTACTTGCGCTTCGCGCTTTGACACTTGCGTTTCAGATCGTTAAAATAGGGCCCTAGAAGTCCCAGAGATTTGTAACCCTCCTTTAGCCAAGTGGATGCTAACTGGCTAGTCTTTTGGCTATCATTAGCATCAATTCATGTGTAAATATGGTCATTACCTGAGCAGTCTGTAGGGGGGTTGGGGGTGTGTGTGTGAATGGTTGCTGGTGGCTTGTTTGTATGTGTGGGGGAGGGAGGGCTGCTAAAAGCAGAGAACTTGATTGACCATGTCTCACATTGGCATGTAGGGTCTTGCCCAGGTGTAAACAGGTATGAATTAGCACATCTAATTGCATGCAGCTTGCTCTCAAATGAGAGGTAATTCCTTTTGTGCTGAGGTGGATAAAATCTCACTGCACATAGCCTACTACTTCATTGCCCTCAAGAATTCTGTGGTGTACGAACCTCCTCTCCAAGAAAAGAAAATGCAGAGAAGACTCACCACTCGGCAGGCCTTGGAAATGATCCTGAGTGAAGTAAACCCTTGTGACTCAGATGGAGAAGACATAGAACTTCAGCCGGATTCGGACTCAGAGCTGTCTGATCTGTCTTCAGGTTAAGTTTCATTTCATATTATTTCCTATTTCATTTCAAACCAGTAAGTGGAAAACACCAAAAAAGCAGAGTGGAGTGACATAAATATTTACTCTGCCTTTTTTGTATTGTCCACTTTTTTGTTTGTACTACTTAGCAGACATTCACTGCCATCTGAAGTGCAAAACATTATTAGTTGTTTCTTTGCTTTAGTTGTATCTTTTTTTTTTAGGAAGATATTTCAGACATTATTCCGATACAGAGAAGGAGATACTGGAATTATTATTAGTATCTATGCATGCATTTGTGATATCATTTGACTTTTCCATTGCTCACAATTTGAATTTGTTCACACTGCAGATGAGGAGACTGCTCCTCAACCAAAAGAGAGCCCGTTTGGGGACTGACCTGACAGAGACAGCGAAAGATGGCACAGTGTGGCGTGAAGAACAGGTGGGGACGCGTCTCCCTTTCACCCCAATCAAAGCGTACGCTGAGATGGAGAGCCAACGGCTAAGGCCAGGAAAAGTATCTCGAGTCGCCTTCAGAGCTTCCTGTGTTTCATCACTCTTGACATGCTTCATAGCATTCAAGAATGGACTATTCAACATGCACAGGAAACGGAGCATGTTCATTGGTTCATGGCCCTCCCTGAACTAATGGCATTTATTGCAATTGTCATCTTGTGGGGGCTTACCAAGGTTCCATCACTACGTGACTGCTGGTCAGCAAACCTGGGAAACCCACATATCATTGGAACAATGCCGCGAAACCGCTTCCAAGACATCATGCGACACCTACGCTTTGATGACAGGTCCACCCGGAGTGATCGAGCAAAGACTGATAAGTTTGCTGCAATTTCCAGTGTGTGGGGATCATTTGTCACCAATTGCATCACGTCCTACAACCCTGGTCTACATATCACCGTTGATGAACAGCTTTTCCCGTCAAAGACTCGCTGCTGTTTCCTGCAGTATATTGCAACTAAACCTGACAAGTTTGGGATCAAGTTTTGGGTGGCTTGCGACCTAAAATCCAAGTACATTTGTAATGTCCTCCCATATCTTGGCAAGGACCCTAGTCGTCCCAGTGGAGAGAGACTGTCTGAAAATGTAGTGATGAGGCTGATGGAACCATTCCTAGACAAGGGCAGAAATGTTACCACGGACAATTTCTTCACATCGCTGTCACTTGCGCATAAACTTCTTAGCCGGAAAACCACCATCCTCGGCACAGTCAACAAGATTCGCCGGGAAATTCCTCAATCCGCTAGACACACAGATCGCAATGAATTCACCACTCAGGTATGTTGCAGGTCTTTTGTGGTTCTATGTTTATGTGTTTCTAATTTTTAGAATCAACACCGCCAAGTGTGTCATTGTGTCATTGTGTGTAAAAGTGCTATGAAAATAACAATTTATCTTATTTATTAGGTATTTTCAACCACTGCTGCTACGCTGACGGCGTATGCGCCCAAACGGAAGAAGACCGTCTACATTCTTAGCAGCATGCACAGCGTGATTCAGACTGATAATACCACCAAAAGGAAGCCAAACACTGTCACCCTTTACAACACCACAAAGTGCGGCGTGGATGTGATGGACCAGATGGTGCGGGAGTACACTGTCCGCACAGGGACACGGCGCTGGCCAGTTGCCGTGTTCTATAACATGATTGACATGGCAGCACTGAATGCACATGTGCTGTATCAAGCATGCACCGTAAGGCAGGAAAGACGGGTGGACTTCCTGGTGGAGCTTGCAAGAGAGTTGGCTAACTCTCATATGTGTGCGAAGAAGGCAAGAAAAGAACAATTGCTTCGGACACAACCCTCCACACCTAGCCCTGGAAAAAGAGCCATGTGTCAGGTCAAACACCAATGCAAGAACAATCATGCCACTGTGCGATGTGTTCACTGCTACAGATACACATGTGGTAAATGCAGACGGGAGATACCATGGCAGTGCCAGGATTGTGAGTGATTGCTGGAATGTACTCACTCACTTTTTAATATTATTTGTAAATATGTGTACAAATGGTTGGTTTCTTTATTTTATTTTGTACTATTTTTATCAATAAATCTCAGCAACAAAGGAAAAAAAAAACATGTGTGTTGATTTCTCCCTAAGATGGCAAAGTGAAACACAAGTTTCCTTGAAGTGGCTCAGCATGGCCCCACATTGTTTACATAACAAAAGCAACTGTTCACAGCTGATCGTGGCTGTATTTCTCTATTAGTGTTATTAGATCTCAGTGCTGCTTTTGACACTATCGATCACAACATTCTTTTAAAAAGACTTGAAAACTATATTGGCATTAGTGGAATTGCTTTGGCATGGTTCAAATCTTACTTATCTGACCGTTATCAGTCTGTAGTAGTTAATGAAGAGATGTCGTATCGATCACAAGTTCAATATGGAGTACCACAAGGCTCAGTACTAGGACCGTTGCTTTTCACTCTGTACATGCTGCCCTTAGGAGAGATAATTAGGAAGCATGGTGTTAGTTTTCACTGCTACGCTGACGATACTCAGCTCTATATTTCCTCGTGCCCTGACGAAACCTACAAATTCACAAAACTAACAGAATGCATAGCTGACATTAAAAACTGGATGACAAGAAATTTCTTATTATTAAATTCAGAAAAAACTGATATCCTAATCTTTGGACCAAAAACTTCCTCACGAAAAAACCTTGAATACTCTCTAACACTTGACGGGTGCTCCATTAAATCTTCGTCCTCAGTTAGGAACCTGGGTGTGCTCTTTGATACCAATCTTTCATTTGAAAGTCATGTTTCTAGTATCTGTAAAACCGCCTTCTTCCATCTAAAAAATATATCTAAATTACGACATATGCTCTCAATGACAAATGCGGAACAGTTGGTTCATGCATTCATGACCTCAAGACTAGATTACTGTAACGCTCTACTGGGTGGTTGTTCTGCTCGGCTTTTAAACAGACTACAGTTGGTCCAAAATGCGGCAGCTAGAGTTCTTACTAGAACCAGAAAGTATGACCATATTAGCCCAGTTCTGTCAATAGAAATTGACAACAGTTCTGTCAATTTCTGCCAAATGGCTGCTCTCTGGGACTTCTAGTGTTAACGCTCTAACTTCACAATTAAGCATTGCACAATTCACAGTCTTTGTAATGTGTTTAGCAATACATTTGTAACATTTATAAAGTGTTTAGAAAGAATTCTCAGAATTGACTTTACAGGGACTTTAAGCATTAGAAAAGTGTAACAGGCTCCATGTCGAAGCGTTCAGAGAGTTTTTCAGTAAATGTGATTATCGATAGGATATGAGCGCTGGCACAGAGAATCTGTCAGTGAGTCACTTTACAGCAGCAGAAACACATGAACCCTCTGAACAGGGAGAGATTCAGTGTTGGAGAGGAAAAGAGACTGTTAGGCTCTGGTTCTAACTATCAGGAGTATACATTCCTGGGGTGTCGGTCAGGACACAAAGAATGAGGAGACTGGAGCTTCATTCCAAAGTGTATTGGATATTAGTCTAAAAATAACAAAATATAACAGTATAAGTGGAAATAGGTACATAATCACAAATAAATCAGTACATTCCTTAATCAAGAATACTAACATTTCCAGTATAAATCTTTAAATAACAGTTGCAGTTTTAAATATGCAGAGGATGTGCAATCGGAGACAATATATAACTACTGGTCCCATGAAATGACTTCAGTATTAATAGATATATTAATAAATACAGCTACATTAAGAAACAATGCAATTTCCCAAATAACCATCAAAAAGGCAGTAATACTGGTTAAATCTTTCCAAAGTATCAAACATGACCGATTACAGACTGATTACTATGTAAACTGTAACATTTAAATCTGTATTTAGCAGAAATTACATAGCATATCTTGTTTATCTATGGAGCGATCACACGTGAATTATGTGTCCGTACATACCCGTACAAATGTACAAAGTTCAATAATACACTTCAAATACATTTAAAACATATATAAATTGAAGAAAACTTACTTTATGGTCATGAACTAACACTTTGAAACACCAAACGCCAACAAACATCCAAATAACAGGCAGGAAAAACTAAGTGCGCAGTTGCCGTTCTCTCAGTAATAATATAATGACGCAGCAGGCGGCAAACTTCAACAATAATGCCTCCTACTGGATGCATCGGGAAATACACTCTACCAACTATCAAAATAGGAGTCCATCAATAAAAGACTTAATTTCTCCAGGAGCCTTTTATACAGCCGCCCCCAAAGCTGTTTGCAACTTTGCTTCTACTAAAAGGCCACTTAAATTAAGGTGAGTTGGCAGGGCAGTTCATTGTCTGGCAGAGCTGGGAGGATCACCAACCATGCTACTGGTCGAGTGTAGACTTGCCCCTTTATATCTACATCAGCAGATCTGACATGTCCATCCGAACTGTGGTGTGTCTTGATGACATGTCCAACAGGCCAGAGGGCCCTAGGCATCTGTGGATCTATAATCATAACAACCATTTTCTCTGTTAAGTCTGGGGGAGAGGACTGCCACTTTTGCCATGTCTGGAGGCCTGGGAGGTAGTTTCGGATAAACCTGGACCAGAAGTTATCCGCCAGGACTTGCGAATGCCTCCAGCATCTGCGACTCAACAATTCAGACTCTGGGTAGATTACCTTTGGCAAGGAACCATCCGGCCGCCCCATGAGCAAACTGTTTGGTGTCACTGGGTCAATGTCTGCAACATCCGAAGACACGTATCCTAAAGGCTTCGAGTTAAGAATAGCTTCCACCTCTAGGAAGACTGTCAGCAGGACTTCTTCTGGAACTGACTGAGCTCCCACGGTAGTATAAAGGGCTGACTTTACAGATCGTACCTCTCTCTCCCACACTCCTCCGAAATGTGGTGCTGCTGGAGGATTGAAGTGAAATTGGATCCTCTGACGAGCAAGCTGTTTCTGTAAGTCAGGAACCATTTCAGCGATGGCTTCTCTCAACTCTCTTTCACCCCTTTTGAAGTTTGTTCCTCTATCTGACCACAGTTCCGCTGGCGTTTCCCTCCGTGCAGCAAACTGCCTAAGGCCATTAGGAAGGAATCAGCATTCATGGTACTGAGAAGGTCCAAGTGCACCGCTCTAGTAGTTAAACACTTGGGGCCAGTTGTTCAAAAGTAATCTGATTGGATTTCGGCCATTGGATTGGATCAAATCTTGAAAATGGGTTGTTCAAAAGTAAAAAGAGATTCTGAAATCAGATTAGATCACGGAATCCAATCCTAGTTTTAATCTGGATCAAACCTTCAGTTTGTGTTGTTCAAAACCTGTCAGTAGGATTTGGATAACTTTGGTCCAAAAAAAAAACAGGATTATACTGATCCCATCAGAAGGGTGGATTTCAGGAACAAAAATGTGATAAAATCACTGGTAATCCAGATTTGGTTATCTGGAAAAGTGTGTATCTGGATCAAGGTGATCCAATCCAATTTTTCTTTGAAAAACCAGCACAAAAGTAAGATGAACAACTGGCCCTTGAAGATTATCCCCCAGCGTTTCTCTGTGCATCTCCCAATTTTAATCAGCATTGGCCCAAAGCAGTCTACACCACATGAGTAAAAAGCCGGTTTGTGGAGACGGAGACGGGAAGAAGGCAAGTCTGCCATCTTAGGAATAGTTGGCCGAGCACTCCAACGCTGACACTCTGGACACCCATGCTGGTGCCAACGAATGGCTTCACGGCCACGGATGATCCAATAATAGCGCCGCATTTCGGCAAAGACTCGCTCAGGTCCTGGATGATGCAGCTTGCAATCATAATGCTTAATCAGTAGCCGAGTGACTGGATGATGAGCGTCCAATACAATGGGGTGTAAGGTACATTCTTCTATGGATTCAGCTCTCTTTAATCGACCTCCCACTCGGATTAAACCATTAAATCTGTCCAGTTCAGGAGCTAAGGTAAGAAGGTGACTGTCAGAAGACACTGGTTTCCCTTTCTCCATACATTGATAGTCACTGGGGAAAGACTCCTGCTGAACTCGCTTGAGAATCTCAGCTTGATGATAATCATCTGCATCAGGAAAGGAATCAGAAGTAGGGTTTACCTGAATTTCCTTGACAGTGGCATCCACGAGTTCTTGCCAGGTATCATGATTCCAAGAATCAGAGATAATGGATTGGGGTGTTACTGCAGTGGCTCCACAGAAGGCAGACTTCCGTAGCTCTATGGGGCCATCTGTTTGGTCTGTTCTTGGCATTACTGGCCAGGTAGCTGGATCTTGGAGTAAGAATGGAGGTCCTTGAGACCATCTGTTTGTCTCTGTAAGGACATTCAGAGGTTTGCCTCTAGTGAGGTCATCTGCAGGATTTCTTGAAGAATCCACATAGCACCAAGAACACGTCTCCGTTAGCTCCTGGATTTCGGCAACTCGATTGTCAACAAAAACTTTGTAGTGGCAGGATTCAGAATTCAGCCAGGTAAGGACAGTGGAAGAATCTGTCCATAATACTGTGGTCTCAGTCTGCAAGGTCAGTTCCTTCTGAAGTAATCTAGCTAACTGAGCGGCCACAAGAACTCCACAAAGTTCCAATTGGGGAATGGAATGAGAATATTTGGGGGCCACTCTGGATCGAGCTAGCATGAAAGACAGGTACAATTGACCTTTCTTGTCAGTGGTCCTCATATATGCCACTGCTCCATATGCCATCTGAAGCATCTGAAAATATGTGGACTTCATGTATGGCACCATCCTTCTCCACTTCAGGAGGGACATAAGTCCTAGGGAGGGTGATGCTTGGCAGGTACTGAAGTTCATTTTCCCAGACGTGCCATGACTGCAAGAGTTCAGGTGGTAAGTTTGGATCATCCCAACCCCGCTGCTTATTCCATAGCTGCTTAATTATGACCTTGGCTCGAGTGGTGTAGGGCAAAAGAAGTCCGAGAGGGTCATATTGAGTGGCTAGGACCTTGTAGATGTTCCTGAGGGTGGGAGTCTCATACACAACAGGTCGGTGTTTGTATGCTAGGGTATCAGTCTGCCATTTCCAGCTTAAGCCTAAGGTTGACTTTGGTACATCTGACTTGTCTTGAGCTAACCAAAGTTCCAAACTCTCAGCTTGAGCTTCTGTTGGTAAGTGACTCAAAATGATGGGAACATTGCTGGCCCATTGTCGTATCTTTCATTTTCGTGACTTTAGGGGGTTCATCCATTTTCAGATCACGCCAGATGAACCGCAGTAAGGGACGATCTTCAGGAAGGAGGCGGACCTGATGGAACATCGCCTTGATGTCACCACTTACTGCAACTGGATGCTCCCTAACTCTGAGGAGTACACCTAGCAATGATGAACCAAGTGTAGGGCCAGGCAACAGATACTGGTTGAGACTTTGTCCATGATATTGGTGGGAACAGTTGAAAACAACACGAGATTTCCCATTAGGACTGACAATATGGTGAGGTATATACCAACATTCGTCAGAGTCTGTTGTCTCCGGAGTTACTTCCTGGACAGCTCCTGTCTGCATGAGCTTCTCCATTTCTGCTCTATAAGTCTCTGCTTTCACTGGATCCTTCAACAAACGTTTCTCAATGCTGCGCAGGTTAGGCATGACTGACTCCTTAGGGGCATGCAACTGAGGCATATCCTTCTGCCGTAGTAAGGGTGTTACCATTCGAAGAATACCGTTCACTTCTGTGCGAATTGTTTTGGTTTTGAGTCATTTTAAAACCTCCTGATCTTGTTTAGAATGAGTCACCTCTTTCTCATCCCTGTGTGGAACAGCTTCTATCTGCCAGAGTCTTTGGACATTCTTGAAGAGCTCATCTTGAAGAGGAAGGACAGATGTCAGCATGCATTGTTGGGAGGATGCAGGCCGCCCCATGAATGATGCAGGGCCCTGGAGGGTCCATCCCAGGCGTGTGTTGACAGCAGCAGGTCCACCTGGATACATGGTGAGTCCTTGCACAGCGCCAACAGCGATTATTATCTCGAATCCAGTCTTTGGCCTGCTCAGTGGTAAGTTTAGCAAAGGCTTTGCATTGGCTCAAATAATGCTCTGTATTATCACAGAAGGGACAGAACCATTTCACCTCAACTGGTTTGGTCTGTTGAGTAGTACCCTTCTGAGAGGACAGGGAAGTTACATTTTGAGTCTCTCCAACCCCATGAAGAATGGCTACAGTCTTTCTACCTTGTACAGATCTAGAAGTCTGTCGGTCTTGAGCTCCTCGTGCGACCACCTCTGCATCAATGTCATGGCACCAGGCTTCGTAGTGGAGCCAGTTTGAGAGATCATGCAGAGTAGGTACAGTTCCAGGTTGCCGGAATATGTGACGGCGGAACTCAGCTCGCTGTTCAGAAGGAAGTTTGCTCAAAAGACGTGCAACATGTGACCCACAATTCAGATCAATGTTACCTTCAGGTCCTAAAGTCTTCAACAAACCCACCAATGACTGTACCTGAAGGGCAAACTTCTATAATGCAACAGTATCACCACGCTTTACATCAGGGGCTTCCAGGACACTGGCAATTTTCCTCAATGCTAGTTGGTGGGGCTGACCAAATTTCTCAAGGAGGGCCAAATTGGTGTCAGTAAACGGTGTAGGCGAGTTCAGAAAGGCATCTGCAATCAGCTTAGCTTCATCTAACTTTAAATGATCCACAAGTATTTGATATTTAAAGAGTTCAGTCCCATCTGAAGGAAGCAGATTTTCCAAAGCAATTCGAAGTCTGGCGAACTTGCTTGGATCTGGTCGGCTGAACTTGGGGATAATAGGGGTAGGCCCTCTATACACGTACTCTGACCCTGAGGTGTGGGTTAATTGTGGTATGTTGGATTCTACCTTAACTGCAGGTGCTAGATGACTTGACTGAGCTGGCATGGCTCCATGTCGGGGAGAGGAAACTGGAATTTGGGCCAGTAAAGGTTTCCGAAACGAGGGCTGTGCAGCTGAGGATAACAACTCTCTGAGGTCTTCAGGTGTTGGTGGGGGAGGTAGCACATCTGGACTTTGGGAATAATACTGAGAAGGTCAATATGCTGGTGAAGGGTAAGACTGGGAGACCTTGGAGTACCTCGGTACCTGTCGTTGGTTGGTAGCTATGCTGGGTTTTGATAACTTTAAAGTCTCCATACCCTTTCTCAGTTCTAGCTCGGGCTCAGGCCAGGGTGGAAGCTCAGGCCACTCTTCATCATCAGCTGATGTAGCCAGCTCTATCTGGTCTACGTGGCAGGAAGGACTGAATAGCAGTTTGGGGACTGGTTGCATGGGAGTTCTATCATGGCTCTATCATGGCTCTGCTCTCAGGGTTTGAGCAACTTTAAAAAGTTCTTTGGATTTAGTACGAACTGCTTTCAGCTCCATCAAGTCAGCATGGAAATCTTGGTGTGACTGCAGCAGATGTGCATTCTCTCTATGAATGGCTTGAAGTTCATTATAGTATTCAGGTTCAGGTTATCTGGGCTGCTGGGCTGACATGAATGACTGATGTAGGTTTTCACTGCGCTCTGTATAACTGAAGCTTGGTGATCTCAACTGAGGGCCTGTGCGAGGAGCAGCATCATCATAGAGGTAATCAGGATTGTCCCATGACGACTGGAGAGGTGTCACATGGGCAGGTACCTCCCAGGGGGGTTGGACAGCATGTTCAGTTACAGCTCTGCCCCCTACATACTGCACTTCAAAGTCTTGGAGTCGGACTGGTGGACGTGTTTGCCATTTTGGTCTGGCTGCCCCAACGATCTCCTCATCAGATTCCATGGTACCAGGGATGAATACTGCATCCGCCTCGAAGGACCAGTTTGTTGGAGAGGAAAGGATACTGCTAGGCTCTGGTTCTAACTATTAGCAGTATACACTCCTGGGGTGTCAGTCAGGACACAAAGAATGAGGAGACTGGAGCTTCTTTCCAAAGTGTATTGAATATTAGTCTAAAAATAACAAAATATAACAGTATAAGTGGAAATAGGTACATAATCACAAATAAATCAGACATTCCTTAATCAAGAATACTAACATTTCTAGTATAAATCTTTAAATAACAGTTGCAGTTTTAAATATGCAGAGGATGTGCAATCGGAGACAATATAACTACTGGTCTGGTCCCATGAAATGACTTCGGTATTTATAGATCTATTAATAAATCCAGCTACATCAACAAACAATGCAATTTCCCAAATAACCATCAAAAAGGCAATAATACTGGTTAAATCTTTCCAAAGTATCAAACATGACCGATTACAGACTGATTACTATGTAAACTGTTACATTTAAATCTGTATTTAGCAGAAATTACAAAGCATATCTTGTTTATCTATGGAGCGATCACACATGAATCGTTATGTGTCCATACATACCCGTACAAATGTACAAAGTTCAATAATACACTTCAAATACATTTAAAACATATAGAAATGGAAGAAAACTTACTTTATGGTCATGAACTAACACTTTGAAACACCAAACGCCAACAAACATCCAAATAACAGGCAGGAAAAACTAAGTGCGCAGTTGCCGTTCTCTCAGTAATAATATAATGACGCAGCAGGCGGCAAACTTTAACAATAATGCCTCCTACTGGATGCATCGGGAAATACACTCTACAAACTATCAAAATAGGAGTCCATCAATAAAAGACTTAATTTCTCCAGGAGCCTTTTATACATTCAGGCTGTTGAAGTTCAGTGAGACACAAGAGCATCAGTGAGGTCAGACACTGTCGGAGAGTCATGGAGTCTGAATCACTGATCCAGATCATCTCAGAGGTGTGTCAGACCAGTTCTTCCACAGGAAACCAGCACTTCAAGAACAAGATCATCCACAAACTGCACAGAAATCTCTAGAGTGTGTAGTAGCTGTGGGATGTGTTTTTACAGGAATAATAATGTTTTGTATGATTTGTTTTCTGTGTTTCCATATGCAGGTCTGAAGTCAGTTTCTCATTATGCAGTACAGCGAGAAGAGGAAGAGATCTTCATCTACAGAATCCAGTGATAAACCCCTGACCTTTGACCCCAAGTGAGTTTAAACCTGTAGTGGAAATATGCTTGGAAATTCTTTCTAACATTTATGGATAAGGATATAACTGTAAAATGTAAGTGAAGCTCTGAGGAAAACACGTCTTAAAGGCATTAAACAGCACACGCATCTGTCAAAGCACAACAGACACGCTAAACGCTTATAAATATAAAGGATTCTCATGTTTCCTGCAGCATCTCACTCTGTTTCCTCTGATATTTTCCATATGTGTTTTGTCCATGGAAATTTGTTATTCTAGTGTAAAACGACGGGACTGACTGATGGTTTTTGTGCACAGTGTGCAGATACGACTAATTGATAATCAAATGTATTATCCATTTTATCAGTTAGTTATTGCAGCCTTATTTATAATAAATGAAACAGCAGACAGAACTAAAGTAATTATTTCTGTTTTCTCAGTGACTGGAGTCAGACATCTTCACCTCAAAGAGCTGAAATAGAGTCCCTGAAGATTGACAGATCAATTAGTGCTGAAGCAGTGACCTCTAACCCCAGGTGAGATATAATCCAGTATTAAGGACTACAGACTGATAAACAAAACCACAGACAGAACTGAAGGATGAATTATTTCTGTTTTCTCAGTGACTGGAGTCTGATGATTGACAGATCATTTAGAGCTGAAGCAGTGACCTCTGACCCCAGGTGAGGATTAATGTGTCGTGGGTGATTTAACTGCTCTATGAGATTCAAAAACACACTGAATACACACAGACAGGATTTGACGCTTACTTTCTTCCCAAGAAGCACATGTGCTCCTATATGAAAAGTTTAGGTATGAAAATGAAATGAAATGAAATGTAAATGTCAAATAATGTGTTTTTCTTTAATAAAGGAACACAAGAAGACATTTAGAAGCAAAAGTATTTAATTCAGAATAGAAAAATTACACAAAGTTTTTTAATATTTCTACTTCCCCTCATGGACATCCATGTGACACCCCTCCAGACCGAGGGAGACGTGTAATTTTCTCACTCAAACCTTCTTCTTCTGCTTCTGATGTCTGTTAGAGAGAAAAGCTGCCCATGACTGCTGCTCTGTTTTCTTTATATTAAAAGCATATTATAGAAAAAGAGTTGGCAAACGATCCAGTGTGTATCTGTGTTTGTGATCTGGAGAATGTCAAATTATTCCATTTACAACCTGTTTTCACAGCAGTGAGCAATATAGCAACAGTGTTGGGGGTAACGAGTTACAAAGTAACGGATTACAGTAACGATATTACTTTTTTGGGTAACGAAGTAAAATAACACATTACACTAATAATATTGGTAACTACACTACTTTACTAGACTATAGGAACGTGCTTTCCTTCGTTACCCAAGCCGTGTTTGCCTGTGTGTAAAGTTCTGTCTGTGGTGCGTGCATGCGTGTGCCGTTTATTTATGTGTGCCGTTGCCATAGAGATCGATTTGACGTAGCTGCTGGAGCTGGAAATGGAGATGGAGATGGAGACGGGGGTTTCGGCAGGCCCGGCGCCACGAGGGGGCAAAAAAGGGGGCATATTGCCCCCTCAGATCTGATTTTTACCCCCTCAGTTTCAAATTTTCCCCTTTCACCCGATCGATTTTAACTTTTTTAACGTGTACGATAACACCGGTGTGATGAGAACGTTCAATACGTGTGGCGACACGATATCAGTTCGCCAATTATTTAATTATTTAATTGTGCTGCTGACCAATGAGGAAAAGTGAATTACGTGACAAACTATTTAAGGAGGGGTTTTTCATGTGAATGACGAGGAGGAAGTGAGTGCAAATCTGTACTAACGTGAACGGAAGTGACTGGTGAAATGTGTGCTGTGCGAGGTCCAGTTATGAGAAAGTGCTCTGGCTGAAGGCTAAAAGAAAGTGCTCTGGTGCAAATGAGTCTGCGTGAGGTGAAAAGTGAGCAGTGTCCAGACTGAGTGGCTTATACTTCCCGTGTGTTGATTGCCGTATCGAGTGAGCGAGAGTGCAGCTGTGACGCAAAGACTCCCTCATAGCTCTCTACTACGACGGCCGGCAACGGCGCGTGCCTTGGATTATGCCTCCTCAAGTGTTCTTCTGGTCCGTGCTGCAAACGTAGGGCTAACGGCTCTGGTGTTAACTACTCACCTGCTACTCATCTGACTCGGGGACTTCATCATAGCTCTCTACTACGACGGCCGGCATCGGCGCGTGCCTTGGATTGTGCCTCTTCAAAGTGTTCTTCTGGTCCGTGCGGCAGGCGTGGGGCTGGTACTCCTCCGACGCAAGACCAACGGCTACGGGAGTCTGGGTACAATTCGACGCACACACATTACACACACGCACACCAACGCACTTCAAAATAGTCACGCCCTCCCACACATACATGCATACACGATCTTTTCTTTGTTGTTTGGAGATGGTTTTGCTCTAATGTGAAACGGTCTGAATGTCTAATTGATGTGGACATTGTATATTGTGAACGGGTTTATTGTGATAAAGAGACTCTATTCATGCATGATTAGTACGCTGTTTTGGAGAATGTTGGGATTGAGACTTTGGGTATACCAATGCATAGGAACTCGCCAATGGACAAATATGTTCCCACATCCCCAGTCAAGTTACACTTTTTAGAGTTGTGTCTTTGCAATGTTTATTATTATTATTATTTTTTTTTTCCCTGTTCTTTTGTGGAGGTGTTTGCACAATGCACAATGTGGGTTTGCTATGGTGATATGGAATCTATGATGCTTAGTGGGTTTTCTAAAAAATAAATTTGCAAATGAATTGATTCGGTGGGTTTGGTTTGATTCAGCCTTTTCAAGCACTCATCATATCATATGTAACGGTGGTTTTTAAAATGAGCTATCCGGAGTTAATTTATTGACAGGATTAAAGGCCTGTCTGGCGCCCGAACGAATATATGGAATTACATTTTTAAAGTTGAGGGGCTACCATCGCTACATACGCTAAATTCAAACCTGCTTTCCCGCTGCTGGCGCTGAGCCAGAGATTGACGCGCTCTTTTCATATTTTACAACTAAGTTTTCAACCACATGTTTATTTGAGGTTTCAAATGTTTGAATGAGGACTGGGCTATATATAAAAAAGACATTTATAGTTTGTTAAATGCAGATTCCATACACTCATATGGAAGCTGCGATAATCTTTTAAATTTTAATTTGACGAAATTGTTTATTCATATCAGATACAATGCGTATGAAACAAAGTTTACTCTCTTATCCCAGTTCACCAGCCACTTACGTTTTTTCGGGAAAAATTGATGAATTTATGTAATGTAAATCCGACAGATCCTCTGTTTTATCAACTAACATGATCATTATAAAGGTGTTTAAACAAAACGCATTCACTTTCACATATATGACAATCGGAAAATATCATATAATTCATGATATAGCCTAGTTAAAAAGTTTGTGAATATTTTAAATAAAAAAGGAAAAACAAAATAAACGCGATACCTGTAGCTTGGCTGCATGACGCGTCGCCAAAGGAATGAATGTAAATAATGTTCTAAAAAAACATTATTAAACGGGGGTTCGCAAGGGAATTGCAAGTTGATGACAAGCAATTAATTAAATTATAATTAAATCATTGCAAATCAAACAAATAGACTAAATAATATTAAAAATTAAAAAAATCTAAATTTGGCAACAAAACTTAATATTTTATTTATTTATTTTGCATGTGACCATTCAGTTACAGAACTGAACGCGTCTGCTCAATTCAAAGTGGGCTGAACGAGAGTCGCACCTCACTTTGCCCATTTCGCCTCATCTTTGACTGAGCGCCTATTTAAGCGAGTTTGTCATTGATTGTATTGTTTTGTTGTTGGTTTTTTTATTAGAATAATAATAAACTCATCATTAATGAACCCATCATTAAAATGCATTCACGGGCGTTCATAACCGTACGTGCGTGTCCTGGCGCGGTGCTGTTATGAATGCCCGTGCGACCGTGAGCATTATACTTTCACTTTTGAATTAGCGATTCAAAGCCTGTGTTTTGAAACTTGTGTGTTGACACCATTTTAAAATGACCCCACCATAGCCTTCTTTATTTCTGTTGTTTACGGTGAGGCATATTTCTTTGTGCAGACGGGGTTATTGTTCTTTCATATGGTTCAATTTATAAACTCTATGCAGAAAGGTTAAGTGATGATAGGGCTATGATGTTTGTCCATGTATCTACACGGTAAATTAAGAAAAAGTAAAGTAATAAGTAGTGAAGTTACTTTTCAAATGCAGTAACTAGTAAAGTAATCTCATTACAATTTACAGAAGTAACTAGTAACTAGTAACTAATTACATTTTTTAAGTAACTACCCCAACACTGTATAGCAATATGACATTTTCTAGAACAGGATCTGGCAGAATCTGGCTCAAATTAAGTACTGGTATAAAGTTAATAAAGATAAAGTTAACAAGTTAAATTATTGTTGTTGTTGTTATTATTAAGTTAAAAGTGAATCTTCTTTAGCATGCTGGTGCCATGCCATGAAAACTGCCCCACAGCAAACCGAACCGAACAAACTGTGACATGAACTGGACTGTGGCATTGGTGTATCGTTACACCTCTAGTCATCACTGCAGCGCTCTATACTAGCATTGCACAAATATGGGTACCTGATAGTTTGGTATATCATTCAATGTGACTGCAGAGAGTCAGCTGACTGATAGAAATGACAGAGAATACCACAAAAGATGCTGCTTCAGGAGCTTCTGTCCTGTGACCATCCCAAATTATACCATGAGTTCAAAGATCAGCAGGTGTGCTTGATAACAAAAGACTGTTTATGTTCCACAGAAGAAAGTTAGTCATACAGGTTTGGACCAAAATCAGGCTAAACGATCAATCATTTTGGGGTGAACTAAGTTTGTGTCACAGAACAGATTGTGTGTTTCTTCTTCTTTTTTGTCTGACATTTAGAAAATAAATATGAATCATGTTTGTGTTTTATAGTGTGGATCATTGTGGAGAGTTCAGAAGTACAGCAGAACTACACAAATGTAGGTCTACACACACAATCATTCAGTGTTTTGTTGTTGATTTGTCTCATTTAGTGAAATGTTTCTCTCTTCTTGTGTTCAGATGCCTGTGATCTCACACTGGATCCAAACACGGCAAACACTCGTCTCATTCTGTCTGAGGAGAACAGGAAGATCACAAATGTGAAAGATCATCAGCCGTATCCTGATCATCCAGAGAGATTTGATGATGTTCCTCAGGTTCTGTGTGGAGAGAGTCTGACTGGACGCTGTTACTGGGAGATTGAATGGAGCGGACGTGCTGAAATATCAGTGACATATAAAGGAATCAGCAGGAAAGGATTGATTGATGACTGTTGGTTTGGATACAATGACAAATCCTGGAGTCTGTACTGTTCTGATAACAGATTGTCTGTCCGTCACAATAAGAACAACACTAAGATACCTGCGATCCGTTCATCCTCTAATAGAGTATGAGTGTATGTGGACGTGTCGGCCGGCACTCTGTCCTTCTACAGCGTCTCTGACACACACACACTCACACACTTACACACATTCAACACCACATTCACTGAACCCCTCTATGCTGGATTTAGGATTTATTTTTATGATTCCTCAGTGTGTCTGTGTGACATTAAACAACCTCCTGTGAGAAACAACAGTGATACACACACAACCGGGTGAGTGAAATATACTGTGTCTTAGTGAAGGATTTTTCCAGACTGTGATTAATAGTTCAATCCTCTGTTCTTCATTCATCACTAAACACTAGAGATGCATGATATTGGATTATTGCTGATACCTGATATGATGATATCTGTCAGCATATTTTGGCCGATAACAGATGCAGATACCAATAAATATTTCTTTTTTTTTCTTTGTTTGGAAACAAGTCTCTCTTGTGTTGGGACTATTAATAAATTATTTTTCTTTTTAGTTTTGAGCAAAAACTCAGAGTTTGGAGGACTGATTTACGTATTTCTCAAGCTCCTGATCACATGATCACTAAACTGTAATTTGCTATTAATTTTCTGTAATTGTCTAGCTGTAGTGTGATCTTATTTTCTATTAATATGCCTGCAGGTGAGGAATAAGACAGAAATAATCAAATTCACTCAGTATTACTTGATCTATTCCAGCACTCCCTCAATCACAATCAAGCACAATTAACTGTAGACAGTTGTGTTGTAAGCACTAAAACAGTCCAGTTCTTTATAGTCAAACTCATTTATTATGTTTGGATAATGAACATTTCTGTCCACCCCAGACTGCTTGCTGGCCTTTATCTGTCCACCTCTGTGAAAATATCCCGCTTCACCACAGTTAAAAACACTGATTTATACAATACTTGAGACATTATTCAACTTGAGCTCATTGATGGACAATAGAGAGTTCATGTAGACTAGTTAAACAGAGCCTACATTAAAAAAAATAACTTGCCAATGAAGTTCAAATTAAACTCTCATTAAACTATATCAATTTATTTAATGTTCAGAATCTTTTGATGGTACATTTTCCACAAAGACAGTTGTTAGAAGGTGTGTGAATTGTGACAGATTTACTCTTTTAGGTTTTTATAGTAGACTGTTAGTATGTTGTTGATTTTGAGTTGTTAGTAACACTTTAGAGGAGGATCCCATTAGTTAACATTCATTTATGCAGTAACTAACAATGAGTAATACATGTGTTATGGTATTAATCTTTAACTTTAGTTAATAAAAATGGAACTGTTCTTTGTTAGTTCATGTTAGTTCAGATCATTAAATAATATTGACAGATGATATTAATAATGATTTGATAAACATTGAAATGAACATTAACTGAGATTAATAAACACTTTAGTGTTTTTCATTGTTAGTTCATGCTAACTTAACCTAGTTAAAGTCACCGGTTAACCGTTTAAAACCATCTGACTCTTTCATTCCTCCTTCTTCTGGTTCTTCACAGGTTCTCTGACTCCAAACCTTCTGGGCTCAATATTCACTCACTGCTGAACTGTCAGTCTTGTGTCCATATAGCTGATTCTGATCAGTGGGTTCAGATTGAGCCGTCGGCCTGTACAGATGGAGGGTCAAAGTTCAGGGTCAGCACTGACCCAGGCCATTACGAGTGTGTCAGGACCAGAATGCGATGGGTCTGTGACTGTGACGTCACCCTTCAGTACTGTACCGTCGACGGACACTTCCTCAACACAGAGCTGGAGAGGCTGCAGTGTAACCGGATCGGTCCAGTGATTGACGTGACGGTGATCTCAGGGAAACTGGAGGAAGTTCATCTGCCCCATTACGCCTGTTTAGGAGAGTCTGACCCCTCTCTCAAGGATGCTGTGAAAGTCCTCACCGTAAAAGACGAGGGAATAACCACAGAACCTGTGCAGTTGACCCGATTCCATGCCAAGATTCTCCAACCATCCTTCTCTCAAAAAACACCCGTTATAAGTAGGAAAAAGTGAGTGTATGAACACTGTGATCTTCTTCTCTATATGTGTTATAAAGATCCTCTCATTCTACATGTCTACTTTTTTCCATCTGATGATTGTGCAAAAGAAAAAGTTGAGAAGGAGGAAAAGTCAAGTTGTCCAATCAAGCATCCCAGACCTGACAGGCCATTTCGGATGAAAAGGCCTCACATTCTTGACGTTCCTGGTGCCTTGACTATCCATCCCAAAGAAGGGATCACATTTAGAAGTGAAACTAACCCAAACTTCTTCAAGGTCACGACACGTCTGGAGAATGATCTTCAAATGACTCTTATCAGAAAGAAGGATAAGAAGGAGGTCTGGACTGCAACAATTTTGAAAGATGAACTTGATCAGAGAGACAAACCGTGTCCGAATAGTGATCAGATTCATCCTAAGAGAGATGAGCCATGTCTGAATAGTGAAGCAGATAAAGCAAGATATTTCGATGACCATTGGCCAGATATCATTCAGGGTGTTAAAAATGTTGGGTTCATTGCGGATAAACTTTGTCAGCAGCAACTGATTCACGAGGAACAATACTCAGAAATCACACAGAGTTTAACCAGTCAGGAGAGCATGAGAAAGATCTGTGACATTATACGCAAACACAGAGATGATGTGAAAGCTAAATTCATCTCAGTTCTTCAGGAAGAGAAGCTTTACCACTTCTGAACCTCTGATAAACCCAAAGCTTCTCTAGTGATGATACAGGAAAATATGGGTTTATCAGAAGTTATAACAAAATATACTTGGTCAGCATTGAGATGTCTTTCAAAATATTCATTTATAGTTACGTTACAAATAAATGTAAGTTTTTGCACATCTAAGCAAATGTTCTACAGGGAAGGTAAAGCGAATTAAATGACAAAGCAAATTTATAGCAATATTTATATTTGTCTGTGTATTTCATACTGGTTGGTGAATTGCTGATGTACATTTTTGTTATCAAAAATTATGAAATGTAGAATTTTACTTAAAGAATATTTGTGGCAAATAGAATCCAAGTGATTATATAGTTTTTTTCAAGTGATTATATTCCTCTGCAAACACAAAATGTTTGAACTGCATTAATATTTTCTTTAACTAATAAAGGTCTTTTTTGTAAACTTATGTTTGTCTCATAATTTAACTTTTGGGTATTTTGTGTATGTCACTTGTAGTGATTTTTACTTTGTCCATCCAAGGACGCAAAGTAAAATAGAGATTGGTACTCACGTCACCGCTGACGTTGTGATTTTGGATCACACGTCTCTTAAGGTGTGGTTAGGAGTACATCAGATGACCACTTCCCCCTTTTTCCCTAGTTCAGGGCACCAGTCAGGGTCTTTCACTCCCAACAGGGGCTTTCATTCATTTAGAGTTAATGTAAAGTGGTCAGCTGATTTATCTGAAAGACTGGTGAAACTGCTAACTTGTAGAGCCTTTTCTGTATTATCAGCACAAGGAAGACACAAGTGTAATAAAATAAATTTTATTAACAAAAAGATAAACAAGAATAACCAACATAACTTCTAAATGAATACCATGAATGATAAAGGAATAAAGTGCATAAGATACATAGAATACAAGTGATTAAGTGGGGTGTGGCTATGGGAGAGTTACGTTATCTTATGGAAAGATAAACTGTTTCTCTGAAAATAATAAGGTGGAGAACCTTATTATGCACCAAACAAATAAACAAGAGATTATTTGTTATTAACTAACATCAGCTATATTACTGTTAGAATACAGACGGGTCGGACACAGAGAATCACAGGTAAGCGTTGTTTATTTACAACAGTGGTGATGGAATGACACAGCAGAGCATATACAGATGATGATAGTTGTAATGAAGAAGTATTGGAAGAATAGTTACTGTCCTTTTGTCTTTGGCAGGTATGCACAGTTTCTGGAGATCGCTGGAGGTAAGTGAACACACACACACGGGAACACAGGAGGATAAGGAGTCACGCTGAAGACAGGTGAGTAGAGAGTCCAACAGTCTGTAAGCATATGGGGTATGTACAAACGATACCGGACGTGGAGTGAAGTGTGTGTGCTCTACTTGTAGTGCTGGTGCTGATGAGCGGATGAGGTGCAGGTGCGTGTGATTAGTATTCCGGTGAAGGTGAACGTTGTGATTGGGTGATGGAGCCTGGCGTGTCTGTGACAGTACCCCCCCTCCACGGCCCGCTCCTGAGGGCCGAGGACCCCGACGTCGTGGTGGTCATCCTCTCCCACGTGGTGCAGGCCTGTTGGGATAGTTGTTGTGAAAGGCTTGGAGCAGAGCGGGATCAAGAATGTCATCTCGAGGAACCCAGGAACGTTCCTCAGGGCCATAGCCTTCCCAGTCCACCAGATATTCCAAGTGACCACCACGGCGCCGGGAGTCCAAGATTTCGTGGACCTCGTAAGTAGCACCTTCCTCCAGGATGAGTGGAAGGGGGGGGTCGGCGGCTGCCACACCAGGCTCTGTGGAGGGAGAGAGAGAAGGGTGGTGAGTTTTTAGCAGTGACACATGAAACGAAGGGTGAATGCGTGAATACTGTGGTGGTAGCTGGAGTTGGTAGGTGACGGGATTGATCTGCCGGATGATCTTGAAGGGGCCAATGAAGTGGGGACTCAGCTTTCTGCAGGACAGACGCAGTCGGATATCCCTCATCGAGAGCCAGACTAGATCCCCCGGTTGGTACGTTGGTGCTTCCGATCGACGAAGGTCCGCAGTCAGTCTGCGTCTGCGCAGGGCTCGTTGCAGGTGATGGTGAGCTGAGTCCCAAACCCTCTCGCTCTCTTGGAACCAGTAATCCACTGCAGGAACATCCGAGGGTTCCCCGTTCCAGGGGAATAGTGGGGGCTGGTAACCGAGTACGCATTGAAACGGAGTGAGTCCAGTTGTTGGCTGACGGAGAGAATTCTGGGCGTACTCGGCCCAGCCCAAATACTGGTTCCAAGAGTCCTGGTGGTCATGACAGAAGGTACGGAGGAAGCGGCCGATCTCCTGGATCTTCCTTTCCGTCTGCCCGTTCGACTGTGGATGGTATCTGGAAGTCAGGCGAACGGCCACACCTAGGAGTGAGTGGAAGGCTTTCCAGACCCTGGAGATGAACTGTGGGCCGCGGTCAGACACGATGTCTTCAGGGATGCCGAAGTAGCGGAAGATGTAATTGAACATTATCTCAGCGGTTTCCATGGCAGTAGTGAGTCCTCTCAATGGGATGAGTCGGCAAGATTTTGAGAAGCGGTCCACTACGACGAGTACACAGGTGAATCCATCCGAGGCTGTTAAGTCAGTGATGAAATCCACTCCTAGGTGTGACCATGGGCGGTGTGGAACGGGCAGAGGAAGGAGCTTGCCGGATGGTAGATGGCGAGGACTCTTTGAGATGGCGCACTCCATGCAGCCCTGCACGTACCTTCTGACATCTGCTGCCATATTTGGCCACCAGAAGCGGTCCTTTAGCAGCGAGAGGGTCTCATTGAGCCCTGGGTGACCAGTGCCTAGTGAAGAATGTGCAGAGTGAATAATTTGAGTGCGCCGTGTCCTGGTGATGTAGAGCAAGCCGGATGGACAGCCCGGCGGAGGGTTCGTGGAGGCATTGGAGGAAGGGATGGTCTCCTCAGACCATGTAATGGGGCTGACGATGAGTGACGTAGGAATAATGGTTTCAGGTTCTTCTGTCTTCTCTTCGGGGCCATGAATTCTGGACAGAGCGTCCGCCTTGGTGTTCTTGGAGCCTGGGATGTAGGATATTGTGTAATGGAATCTGGAGAAGAACATGGCCCAACGAGCTTGTCTTGGATTGAGTCTTTTAGCAGCACGGAGATATTCAAGGTTTTTGTGATCGGTCAGTACCAGAAACGGATGTTGAGCTCCCTCCAACCAATGCCTCCACTCTTCCAGAGCCAGCTTGATGGCGAGAAGCTCTCTGTCACCGATGTTGTAGTTGACCTCCGCCAGACTGAGCTTGCGGGAGAAGAAGGCACATGGATGGAGTTTACTTGGGGTCCCCTGCTGCTGAGACAACACCGCTCCCACTCCGGTGGTAGAGGCGTCCACCTCTACGACGAAAGGGAGCTCTGGGTTAGGGTGGACGAGGAGAGGAGCGGTGCAGAAGGCTTCTTTAAGTTGGTTAAAGGCGTTGGTGGCTGCTGGTGTCCAGGACAGAGACTTAGGCTTGTTACGGAGCAGGTTGGTGAGTGGATGAGTGATGGAACTGTAGTTCTTGATGAATCGGCGGTAGAAGTTGGAAAATCCAAGGAAACGTTGTAACTCTTTTATGGTGGTGGGTTCTGGCCAGTTAGAGATTGCGTCCACCTTCCCCTCGTCCATCCGGATGCCACTGTGGTCAATGATGTAACCGAAGAAGTGAACTGATGACTGATGGAAGGAACATTTTTCTGCTTTGAGAAATAGGTGGAACTGACGAAGGCGATGGAGGACCTCCGCAACGTGTTGGCGATGTTCGGCCTGGCTCCGGGAGTAGATGAGAATGTCGTCTATGTAGACTAAGACGGTCTTGTGGAGAAACTCCCGGAGCACCTCATGGATAAAATCCTGGAATACGGAGGGGGCGTTGACAAGTCCATACGGCATCACGAGGTACTCATAGTGTCCAGTAGGGGTGATGAAAGCTGTTTTCCACTCGTCCCCCTCACGTATTCGGATGAGGTTGTATGCGCTGCGGAGGTCCAGTTTTGTGAACACAGTGGCACCGCGGAGGTGTTCCAGAGCCGCAGGGACAAGAGGAAGGGGATACCGGAATTTGACGGTGATTTTGTTGAGTGACCGGTAATCGATGCAAGGCCTCAAGCCTCCCTCCTTTTTAGCCACAAAGAAGAAACTCGAAGCAGCAGGGGAAGTAGACGGGCGGATGTAACCTTGAGCAAGGGCCTCTTTGATGTATTCCTCCATGGCCTTCTCCTCCGGGATGGAAAGAGGGTAGATTTTACCCTTAGGCACTGGTTCACCCGGTAGCAGATCAATCGCACAGTCCCATGGCCGGTGTGGAGGCAGCTTGGTAGCACGTTGAGGGCAGAAGACGTCGCTGAAGGGGGCGTAACACTCAGGGATGTCAATCAATCGTTTATCTACGGGGCTCTCGATGGAAGTTGCACAGAGTGGAAGGTCTTTAGAGGAGGATGGAGGACTCGGCAGTGCTGAGATGCAGTGGGAGAAACAAGTGTCGCCCCACTTCAGGATGTCGCCATTCTTCCAGGAGATGGTAGGGTTGTGCTGCTCCAACCACGGTCGCCCTAGTACCACGTCAGCGGTGGATTCCTCCAGAACCAGCAGATGAATATCTTCCTGGTGAAGTACACCAATCTTGATTGTGATGGGTCCTGTAACACGGCGAACTTGTCTGCGGCTGAGGGCTTTTCCAGTTATTGACTTGATCTGGTAGACAGTCGAAGTCGGCGAGGTCTTGAGTTGGAGCTGCCGGCAGAGGGCACCAGAGATGAAGTTGCCGGCAGAGCCAGAGTCGAGGAGGGCCACAATTGGAATTGAAACATTGGCGGCAGTAAGATGGATGACAGTAGAGAGTGGTTTCATTTTAGGAATGTCAGGAAGTATAGCACTCACCATGGGACGAGGAGGACGAGTGGGGCATGCGGAGATTACATGCCCCGGAGAACCACAGTACAGGCACAGGTTATTAGCCAGCCGTCTTTGACGCTCATTGGGAGATAATCTGGAGGTTCCCAGTTCCATTTTATCATTGGTTGGTTCTGGAGGGCTGACGGGTTCGGATCGGCAGGGAAGATGGAGAGAAAGAGACTGGTCCTGGTGCTCTTGGAGACACGCATGCATACAGTTGGCGCAGCGGATGGAGAGCTGGATGAACTTCTCAAGGCCGATGGAATCATCGTATGCAGTGAGATGCAACCGCACCCGGGGCTCCAAACCTTGACGGTAGGTGGTGATTAATGCAAAGCATTATGCAAAGCATACTCATGAATGGACATAGAACCTTGTTTTAAGTTATAGAGTTTCTCACCAGCTGAAGAATCCATCACGGGAGCACCGAAAACTTCTCTGAAGTGACTCACAAAAGAGGCGTATGATCGAGTCACTGCACCACCTTGCGACCAGATGGAGTCCGCCCATTTGAGTGCTTTGCCACTTAACTGAGTGATGAGAAAGGCAATCTTTGAAGTCTCGCTCTGATACAGGTGCGGTTGCATCTCCAGGACCAGCTCGCACTGCAGAAGAAATCCGCTGCAGTCCTCTGCCAATCCTGAGTAGGGCGCCGGTTTGGCCATGGGACTGGCATACGCCGGTGGTGTGGAAGACACGCTGGTGTTGACGGTGGTGAACGTTGATGAAGGAAAAGTCATGCTGGGATTGAAAGTGCGTCGTAACGCATCGACGAGATGCTGGAATGGATCCGGTTGGCTCATGCTGGTCATGCAGTTTACTCTTGGGTCCGGTATTCTGTTAGAATACAGACGGGTCGGACACAGAGAATCACAGGTAAGCATTGTTTATTTACAACAGTGGTGATGGAATGACACAGCAGAGCATATACAGATGATGATAGTTGTAATGAAGAAGTATTGGAAGAATAGTTACTGTCCTTTTGTCTTTGGCAGGTATGCACAGTTTCTGGAGATCGCTGGAGGTAAGTGAGCACACACACACGGGAACACAGGAGGATAAGGAGTCACGCTGAAGACAGGTGAGTAGAGAGTCCAATCTAATGAGAATTAGGAAATAATATACTGATAATATACAACAATGCCAAGGTCTCTGGAAAGAGGTTTGGTTAAGTGATATTTACATTCCACGTGGTTGAGTCCGATGACGGTAACGTCTTCCACTGGTTGGGCTGGGTGACAAAGCAGTGGGGAGAGGAGCCAGAATCTGTTTCAACAGTCTTGAACACGAAGCTCTGTCGGATGCTGATCTCCTGGAGCACCCAAGGGTCCTGAAATCTGGAACACGCAGACGAGGCCCTGGTATAGGTGCAGAAGGTCCTTAACACTCTGGAACACGCAGACAAAGGTACCTTGGAGTGAAGGTTTGCTCTCCTGAGCTTAACCTTGTTGCAGATGTCGTTACTGTCTTGCTGGACGGAAACTCTGAACCTAGCGTTTGTTAATGTCTCTTTCCTCGCAAGCTGGAGGCTTAGAACGTGGTCGTCTAGGTTGCTGCCTCACAAGTTGTAGACTCAGATCATGGGATCTGTTGTTGTCTCTCTGGATGGACCAGAGGCTCAGAACGGTGTTGTATCTGTTAATGTCTATACTCGTGCAGGACAGACTCAGAACGGTACATCTGTTAATGTCTCACTCCTTACAGAGTTAAGAACCAGAACAGTATATCTGTTATGCCTCAGCTTCGCAAGCCAGGACTCAGAAAAGGAGTGTCTGTTGAAAGGGTACCTGTATCCCTTTCCGATGAGGAGGAGACTGCATTTTGGCGCTTCTCCATTCGAGTGCTGTGACTGGCTGCTGGCATCAGAGGGGACAGACAGAGTGTGGCCCACCCTTCTTTCTCCTGTGGATCTCATTTGCATAAAGCACAAAGTTGGAAGTCTTTACAGTGTCTTTAAAGTTTACCAATGCATTTGTCACTTTCCAAACCACCACCAGACTACCTTTGGCAATATTCTAAACAAATAGAGACTAAACATGATGGAAAAAGATTGAACTGTCATTCAATTGCACATTAACAGCTGCATTTGTATCAGATGTTGCACTACAAATAGCTGTCACTGAGAATACTTATTTCTGTGAATAAGTGTGAAATGGATGTGTAGTTTGCATCAGTTCTAAGGTTTTCAAACATAGTTTTGAATGATTCGGATGGATCTTTGTGATCTCTCTTTGTTTCACCCATTGATGCTGAGGTCCCGAGGAATTTTTATGGTGGGTCTTAGGAAGTAGTCTCTAGATGGGTGAAGGGCAGAAACTGCCTGTGGACCAATGAGAAGTCCTGTCCTTTCCAGGCTTGGTACTTCTTGCCCTCTAAGAGATGTCTGGATGTTGTCCTTACATTTATATCTGATGGCGTTGGACAGTTTGTTTGTGTTAGGCCACCAAGATCCAATCAAAATGTAGCAAACCTTTGTCCGCTGTTACGGACAGAGAGGGGCCCGGCCATAAACTGGGCCCTCTAACTGTGCTGTTCACTACACACTGCATGTAAATATTCTGAATGGTACACATTCTGAATAGTGTGCTGTAAATTAAGACAAATATTTTATTTATATATTTATTATAAATTCAAATTCCTCAGTGATAACATACAGTACTTATCCCCTAATGTTGGGTAAGTTGTGCCACTTCTATGTCATTAGCACTATTTCTGTGTCCTTATGATCCTTTCCTTTATTTCTCCTGATAGAAGACAGCTGAAATCTGATTTGTTGTATAATAATGCTGAAGCACAGATATTTAGCAGTGAAGAATATGTTCTCTGAGCTTCATGTCTCTACAACAGTCTCAGTCTTCCTCCAACATCAGGCCACCTGAACGAAGCCTCGACAACATCTGTCAGATTCAAAAACATATTTTAATATTCATAATTCAATAAAACTGAAACCCTTCAGAAACAGAAGGCATCACATTTACTAGATTATAATAATCTATTTCTCATGAATAAAACCAACACAGATAAATGTGATGTATATTGAAAGAGATGTGGAGTGTAAATTAATTACAAAACTTTACAGAAATAATTACATTGAAAGAAATTATAACTAAAAAGGGAAGGAAGTGGAAACGAATTCGTAGAAAACTAAAAGAAGAAGAAGAGAGGTGGGTGGGGTGTATTTGCTGTTGAGCCCTCCTGAGGAAACACTGCGGTCAAGCCAGGCGCCAAAAAAACAAAAACAAACTGTGTGCGCATAAACTGTGTGCGCATATTACTATAATTACGATAATTTCAGAAACAGCAGAGAGAGAGAACACGCTTTCAGAGTGCTTGAGTCTGTCTATCTATCTATCCAATCTCTTTTCTTTCTTTTTTCTAATGTATTTATCCCTCTTTTTTTCTAATTTTTTTTGGGGGGGGGGGGGGCATTTCTCTGTTGGCCTTTCTTTGCATTCTTTGATGGTTGTCTATATCTTTGTGTGTGTGTATATATATATATATATATATATAGGTCACAATATCAAGACATTGTTTTAAGTACAGGATTGCAGCATATTTATTTGCAGATAAAATACAGATTACTAAATACCTCTTTTGGTTTTACAGGGTTGAATTGAATTGTGTTACCGTCTTACTACATATGGATTACTATCTCAGCTTCTCTTGAATTCAGTGTTCCATACAGTATGCACACCTTCAGAAATGAATCACATTTTACTACCTCTTAAGGCCTATATACACCTCATTTCAAATAATTAATAAAAAACAGTGGTTTGTTTCTATAAAAAGTATGCATACCTCATATATAAACTTATATAGTAATTAGTTACACTTATGACTTAACTTTATAAAGATATAGTTTTAACTAATAACTAAGTAGCCTACACATGAATTTGTTACAGCATGACCAACTCTTGGCAGACACTATTGGATGTACTTTAAAAGTATATTCTGTATTATCAATATATATATATATATATATATATATATATATTTATTTATTTATTTATTTTTTCTAAATCTGAAATTAATCTATTATATTTTTGCCTTTTTCTTGAAAGTTGTGTTTTGAAATTAAAATAAAATCACAACAATCTCGGATATTTGCTTTGTTTTTCTTCATTATTTATTTTGTGACGTAGGCCTACATTTGGCATATGACATTTCATTGACGATAATTATGCATTACCGCCATGAGTTCCCGCAGAAAAGGGTAAGTGGTAATTCTCTGTAATAAGGTGAATACATTCATAAATACATTTAGGCAGGGGTATTAATTTATGATTAACAAAGACTGATTAACGCGTGCATTACTTTATTACCCATAAAAGTGAAAGTTAAGGAAAAAGGCGAAAACTTGAAGCAGCTAACTCTGATGCAAGCACAGAGTGCGCAATCGGATGCTAACATGCGGGACTCCGAGTCAAAAATTCTGGCAGAGCTCGAAAAGCTGAGGAAAGACAACCAAGATGGACACACTCAGACTCAGTTATCTTTAATACGGTTGGAAACGTCCTTCGGGGAACTGAAAGGAGAGCTTATTGATCTACAAAAGAGAACCGCGGAGGCGGAGGACCGTATCAGTGCTAATGAAGATACGGCTAGGCGTCATGAGTGGGCCCTTCGACACTTACTGCAGCGAGAGATGGATTTGAATGCACGATGTGAAGATATGCAAAATCGTTTAAGGCAAAACAATCTGAGAATTTATAATGTGGCTGAAGGGTGCGAGGGAAGAGATGTTAAGCGATTTGTACATGATTTGCTTAATTCTGTTCTTCAGCTTCCCCCTGATCTTAACATCGTCATTGAAAGGGCACACAGGGTGCTCACTGCTAAGCCCAAAAACTCTGAAGCAGCCCCTCGTTCGCTGGTCGTTAGGTTTCTGGACTTTTCAGTAAAAGAAATCATACTGAGACAGGCCTGGGAGCAGAAAAAAGTTATGTACGAAGGAAAACAGATCTACTTCGATCATGACTTCTCTCCCGAGCTGCAGAAGAAAAGGGCGCTGGTGCGTGATACAGTAAAGCAGCTAAAGATGAAGAACATTAGGGCAAAGTGTGTTTTCCCTGCACAGCTGAGAGTTTTTATGGAGGATGGCGTGAAGACCTACCCGACATTGGCAGACGCTGTGCCGGCGCTTGAGAAGTTGGGGGTGCACGCCCGAGTGGATGAGAGGGAGCGACTGGAGATGGAGCTGTGCCAAGACGGGTGGAATACAGCGGGAAGGAGACCCATTGGAGGACAAGCGACACTTACCAATGCCGAAATTAAAGCCTTCTTCAACAAGGATAACTAATTTATATCTTCGCCGAGTACATCTATCTAATTAAACTAGTATAGTTAGGAGAAGAAAAGTGGGAATTTCCAATATGGACGAGACGCGAGAACTACTAAGTGGAGGACCACCTATCCACAGCCAAGTCGCTAACGAAGCGCTCTGGGAGCGACAGCGATACCGCACACGGCGTGTTTTATCTTTTTTTTTCTTTTCCCCACGGAGGACCAGTCACCAGCCTCTGTCCAAGATACATCGGGGACTGGGTCATTCAGGTTTGAGTCAAAAGATTCACGTTTTGACCCAGTCGGGTATGTGGAAGCCTACATTGTTCAATTTGTTATTTGTGTGTTCATTTGTAAATGTTTTTTTTGTCCTGAGACTTTTGATGGGCCATATTGTTATTTTTAGTAATGACTCCTCTTATAGTGATCCTTGCGAGATTCAAGAAAGGGTTATAGTAGTTGAATATACAACAGAATAACAGATGGATAGTTTAATTTGTGTTACGTATAATGTTAAAGGCCTAGGTAGTCCAATTAAAAGGAAAAAAGTGCTGAATCAACTGTGTTACGTGGCTGTGTAGTTTTTATTCTTAAAGACCCATAGGTGGCGTTGAAGCTCTGGATTGGTGGAAGCAAGATGACGTCACTGAGTTTCCGGCATAAAAAGCGTGGATGGCGTCAATGGAGTCTCTCTCGCTGGGCTGGTCTCGCTGGTGTCTCTCTCTGCGTTCTCCCCTCGATGCGGTCCCTTTGAACATCTATCGTCCGCTCTCATGGGGCGCTTAGTCTGTGTTTTTTGTAGTTTAGTTTGTTTTCTTGATTTTTCATTGTTTTGTTCGAGATGTTTTCTTTATATGGTTAATGTTTAATTTTAACAGTAACGGGTAGTGGATTTGCTTAAACAGGTCACTGTTTATTAATGTAGTAAGTATAGTGAAGGAAGCAGAGGCCCGGAAGACTCACTCCTCTTGCTTTATCGGAAGCTAGGTAAGAACTATCGGTGAGAATAGCCAGGCAGGCGTTCTTTGTTTCTTTGGCTGTTTTTCCCTACCTGTTTACTGTTAATTCTTTTGTTAAGATTTTGTCTAATATTTTATGTAATATTATTTCTGAATTGTTTATTCCTTGTTTCTATTATAATTAAATGAGGGCGATCGATTGTCCTGAAAACTAACTACCGGTGTCTGTGGCTCTTGCATGTGTGCGGCTCATGTCCTAATTGGAGTTATTATTTTAAACGAGCTTTTAACTTGGACATGGGCCGTAACAAACTGAAAAAGTTTAACTGTGCCATAGCAATGCTACAGGAAACGCATCTTTTTGATAAGGAGCATATGAAGCTGAGGAGAGAGTGGGTAGATCAGCAATATAGCTCCTCGGATCAAAGTGGGAGGAAAAGGGGAGTTGCTATCCTTTTTATCAAGTCAGTGTATTTATGCCATGAGAAAACTTTTACTGATAAGGAGGGGAGATTTCTGATGGTTATTGGATGTATAGGGGGCATTAAAATGACTTTAGTGAATTTATATGCCCCAAATGAGGATTGTCCAATTTTCTTTAAAAATATTGCATCCTTGATAGCAGACAATGCTGAAGGGACTGTTCTTATAGGGGGAGATTTTAACTGTGTTTTGAGAGCATATGTAGATAGACTCCCTGCTGACTTTGGTCCAAGGACCAGGAAAACTTTAACTCTCTGTGCACTGATGGACGAGTTGGGTTTGATAGATCTTTGGCGTTGCTTGCATCCCAAGGAAAAAGATTTCACTTTTTTTTCAAATGTACATGGTAGTCACTCTAGATTAGATATGTTTTTGATGACAGGTGTAGATTCCTATAGAGTGACCCAATGTAATATTGAAGCAATTACCATCTCAGATCACGCTCCAGTCTCTTTGACGTTAAAGCTGAGTCCAAATAATAATTTTAAATACTGGAGAGCAAATGTATCTATTCTAAATAACGAAGCGATTCAACAACAAATTAGGAAAGGGTTATTAGAGTATATTCAATTTAATGACAATGAGACTGTAAGTCCATCAATGTTATGGGAGGGAGCCAAATGTGTCCTGAGAGGAAACATTATTGCAATTTCATCAAGATTAAAGTAGGATTGGAAAATAAAATTAGACTGTTAGAGAAAGATTACCAAACAGTACAAAATAATGACACTTTTAATAGGTTGAAAGAAAATAGGCAGAAATTAAATGATTTATTAACCTATAAAGCAGAGGGGCAGCTTCGATTTACAAATCAAAAGTATTATGAATTTGGTAATAGGGCAAGTAGATTGTTAGCATTTCAGTTGCGAAAAGCTCAATCAGGCAGTGTTGTCCATAGAATTAGGTGTCCAAATTCTGGGGAAATGTTATCGCAACCCAAGGATGTGGCAAAGGCGTTTGCCACCTACTACCAAGATTTGTATAAGGAAGAGAGCTGTCAAAATAAGGGGGGAAAAACAGATCATTTTTTTAACTCAATATGTCTTAATAAATTGACTGAGGAGGAAGCCGATCTATTGACGCCCAATTACAAGAGAGGAAATAAAAAACAGTATTTTAAAACTTAAAAATAATAAATCTCCGGGAGTGGACGGCCTCCCAGGTGAATATTATAAAATGTTTGAAGGAGAGCTTACGCCTCTTTTGGATAAAGTTTATAATTATGCACTTTCAGAGGGGGATCCTCCTCAGTCATGGTCTGAAGCGATTATTAGTGTCATTTATAAAGATGGTAAAGATCCTACTTTGTGCTCGTCTTATCGCCCCATCAGTCTCCTCTGCGTGGATTTAAAGATACTGACTGCCATAATTGCAAACAGAATGCAAAAATATATGAGAAAACTTGTGAAACCCGATCAGACTGGCTTTATCGCCAGCAGACAGGGGACCGACAATGTTCGAAGAGCTTTAAACCTCCAAATAGTGGCACAGAAAAGGAATACCCCATCAATGCTTCTCAGCTTGGATGCTGAGAAGGCTTTTGATCGGGTGGATTGGGGCTTCCTACAAAATGCATTGAGGCACATGGGCTTTAATGAGATGTTTATAAAGTGGGTCCAAACTTTCTATAAGAATCCAAAGTCACGAGTAAGGGTTAATGGGCACTGTTCAAAATTTTTCCCACTGGGACGCGGTACCAGGCAGGGTGAGGTTCTTTCACCCTCTCTATTTGCTTTGAGTATAGAACCGTTAGCTGAACTGATTAGATCCAATCCTCTCATACAGGGAATAAGAGATGAATCAAATGTTCAGCATAAATTGTCACTTTTCGCTGATGATATTTTATTATTTCTGGAGAACCCTATTACTTCTGTTCCAGCTTTGCTTCACAGTCTTAAGGAATACAGTATGGTATCAGGTTATAAAATTAATACAAACAAATCCGAAGCCTTGATGATTGTGGGGACTTGGCCATTGCAGCTGGATAATCTTGTTTCATTTAGACACTCCAAGCAGGGGTTTAGATATCTTGGAGTAATTCTTACCCCCAGGACTAAGCAGTTGTTTTCATCTAATTATGACAAATTGTTAAAGGAAATCAGATCTGATTTAAACAGATGGGATGTACTACCGCTTTCTCTTTTGGGTAGAATTGAATCTATAAGAATGAATATTCTTCCAAGACTATTATTTTTATTCCAAAATCTACCTGTTGTTGTACCACAATCTATTTTTAAATCTCTAGAAAAGCTATTGTCAAAATTTATATGGCAGAACAAAAGACCAAGAGTGCGCCTAAAAATTTTAATGTCGGCTAAGGAAAATGGGGGCTTAAATCTACCAAACTTCAAGTTGTATTATTGGGCTGCCCAAATAAAAGCTGTGGTGGCATGGATCATCCGGGATCCGGAGTCACAGTGGGTATCTATGGAGGAATATTCGGTGCCGGGAATCTCTCTCTCTCAGCTCCCATTTCTCAACCTGCAGTCTCAGAAAAAAATAAAAATTTCGAATTTATGGGTCAAACATACTTTAAAGATTTGGAATAAGGTCCAAAAGTTGCTGAAGGGAAAGACTGCTTTATCTCGAGCTATGACCATTGATCGAAATATTGAGTTCCTCCCATCCTTATTAGACAGTAGCGGTTTTCGGGGATGGGCTGAGAGAGGTCTCCTCACAGTAAATCAATTGTATGATGGAAAAGTATTTAAAACCTTTGCCCAACTAAGAGCGAAATTTAAGTTACCCTCAAGTGATTTATATAAGTATTTTCAAATAAGGAGCTATGTCACAAAACATAACGATTGGGACCTGATAAGAAGTGAGCCTACAAATATAGAGAAACATTTTATTATTTTTTTTTTTTTCCAATTATTTTTATTACCATTTTCCAACAGTTTTATACAAATCACATACATATATACAATTTGTATATGTATGAATGTAAACAGAAAACAAAATGTAAAAAAGTAAAAAAAAAAAACCCAAAACAAAAATCCTGCACATACTTGAAGTATTAAGTAAAAATATATCAAATCAGGCAATAGGAGGGCCGTCCAAATTTACTTGTTATAATAATTAATAAAAGGTTGCCAGATTGAGTAAAATGTTTGTTCTTTCTTCCTTAAAGAATATTTAATTTTTTCCAATTGTAAATATTGCATTACGTCTCTAAGAAGGTTTTGATGAGTAGGAGGATTTTTATTTTTCCAGTTTAGTAAAATTAGACGTCTGGCTAGCAACATCACAAAACACAATACATTAATTTGTGAGCTGTTCAAATGTATATCTATAGGTACCACACCAAATAGTGACATAACTGGATCTGCTGGGAGTCTAACATTAAAAATTGTTGACAAAGTCTCAATTATTTTAGACCAATAGAGGGTAATGTGGGGACAGTTCCAAAATGTGTGTGACAATGTAGCAGGGGCATAGCCACAACGTTCACAAGAGGCGTCCACTCCCGGAAACATCCTGGACAGTCTTTGTTTGGAAAGGTGCAATCGGTGTAGGATTTTAAACTGCAGCAGACCGTGTCTGATACAAACTGAAGAGGAGTGGACCCGCTCTTGAGCTTCAATCCATTGGTCGTCTGTGATGTTTATTCCTAAGTCTTCACTCCAAGCATCCTTTATGTGGTCAAGTGTAGTTGTACAATCTATCTGTGAAAGGTAATTATATATTCTAGAAATAGATCCTTTTTTGAGTGGGTTGTTCAACAATACATTGTTCATAGGACATATTTCAGGCTGACTGGGAAAAGAGGGAAATGTTACTTTAGTAAAGTTGCGAATTTGCAAGTATTTAAAAAAGTCCTTGTTATCAATATTAAATTTATGTATTAATTGTTCAAATGTTGGAAATATTTTGTCAATGAAAAGGTCTATAATTGTGTGCACTCCTTTAAGGTCCCATTGTTGAAATGTTTGACCTGAGAACAGCTTATGTGCTTGATTACCAGTTATTGGTGTAAGTACTGAACATTGATTCCACTGAAAATGTCTTCTAATCTGAGACCAAATTTTTAGTGAGTGAGACACAACAGGGTTTTGAGCCTTAAATTTAGAAAGATCAGAGGTATAATGTATCAATGATCTCAGTGTATTAGGAGAAAAAGCTTGATTTTCCATCTGTTCCCAATCAGGCTTGAGAGATCCATTCCAAAATGACATACATCGAATATTGCAGGACCAATAATAGAGCCGGAAGCTGGGCAATCCCATTCCTCCTATGGGTTTGGGTCTTTGTAAAAAAGATTTTTTAATTCTAGGTGTCTTTTTATTCCAAATAAAGGATGCAACTAAAGAATCTATTTTGGTAAAAAAAATTCTTATTAATCAAAATTGGAACACACTGAAATAAAAATAAATATTTCGGTAAGACATTCATTCTGATAATATTAATTCGGCCAGCAAGAGAGATCGGGAGATTACACCACCTCTCGATCTGTTGCTCCGTTTGTTTATATAGGTTCACAAAGTTTTTGCTGAAGAGGCCAGATATTTCCTGTGTGATATTTATTCCGAGATATTTAAAACAGTCTGAAACAGCGAAGGGAAAAGGGGTGAGCGTATGTACTTGATCTTTTGCCTTAGAGATGATCGGAAATAATATGCTTTTTGACAGGTTAATTTTATATCCTGATACTTTCCCGAAGTCAGATAGCATGGTCATAATTTTTGGTAAAGACAGAGATGGATCTGAAATGTATAGAAGCAGATCGTCCGCATATAAGGACACTTTATGCTCCTTACCTCCTCTTACAATCCCCTTATAATTCCCTGTAGAGCGCAGCAAAATAGCAAGAGGTTCTATAACCAGCGCAAACAACAAGGGAGATAAAGGGCAGCCTTGTCGTGTTGAACGGTGAAGAGGAAAAGAGCAAGAGTCCATATTATTTGTGTGAACACATGCTTTAGGCTGAGCGTAAAGCAGCTGAATTAAAGAAATGTAATTGGGGCCAAATCCAAACCTCGACAGGGCCGAGAAGAGAAAATCCCACTCGACCCTGTCAAAGGCCTTCTCGGCATCCAGTGAGACCAATATTTTGGATACCTCTTTATTTGAATTTTGAGTGTAGATAATGTTGAAAAGTCGCCTGATGTTAAAAAATAACTGCCTGTCCTTAACAAATCCAGTTTGGTCTGGTGACACAACAGTTGGAAGGACCTTTTCCAAATGCATGGCTAAGATCTTTGCCAAAATTTTGTTATCTACATTCAAAAGGCTTATAGGTCTATATGAACCTGGTTCTAGAGGGTCCTTGCCAGATTTATGGATTAAAGAGATGCATGCGTCGTATAATGTTGGAGGTAGAGAACCTGTAGCCAATGCTTCATTATAGACACTTAAAAGAAGTGTTGAGATTTGATCTATAAAAGCCTTGTAAAATTCAACACTGTAACCATCAGGGCCAGGGCACTTAGAGTTTTGCATACACTGTATGGCTTGTTTTATTTCTAAGTTTGAAATAGGTTGTTCTAATAATTTTTTGTTTTCTAGACTTATAGTGGGTATCCGAAGGTTATCAAAAAATTGTTCTATTAATTTTGAATCATTTTTGGATTCTGAAGAGTACAATCTAGAGTAAAAATTCTTGAATACGTCATTTATTATTTTGGGATTGGTTGTTGTCTGACCAGAATCTGTTCGTATCTCTGTAATTAACCTTGACGCTGCTTCTTCTTTAAATTGAGTTCGGTCTGCAATGACTGCTTTCTTTTATAAAGATCTGGTGTGGGGGAGTTGGCATAAACTCTGTCAATTTCCTTAAGTTCTTGGGTAATTTTCAACTCCTTTTCCCTTCGCTGCTTATTTTTCAAGCTATTCAAGCAAATAATCTGGCCTCTCATGTATACTTTAAATGTTTCCCACAAGGTGGATCTTTTGATCTCTGGATCATCATTTGTATGCAAAAAAATATCAATTTGTTTTTGCAGTTCTTCTATTACTTTGTCATTCGATAAAAGAGCATTATTAAACTGCCATTTTTTAGTTGTCGGGTCATGCCCCACCTCTATATGGAATGATACTGGACTATGATCTGATAACACAATTGTTTCGTAATCACAATGTTTGATGTTTGTTAAATATGCATAATCAATTAAGAAGAAATCTATTCTAGAAAACGAATGGTGAACCGGAGAGAAATAAGAATATTTCCTTGTGTTGGGAGATAAAACTCTAAATGGATCAAATAATTTATAGGTATTCATGAATGTATGAATGGCTTTAGCAGACTTTGATATGTTCGATGGTTTTTGTGATGATCTATCAATTATTGGGTCTAACACCAGATTAAAATCCCCTCCAATAATCAATTTGTGAGAGTCCATATTAGGTAATGCTGTAAAGAAAGAGGTAATAAAAGCCTCATCATCCACATTGGGGGCATATACACTAGCTAGAGTAACTGGTTTATCGTACAATTTTCCTGTAACAATAACACATCGTCCTCGAGAATCAGATATTATTTTTGATGCTAAGAAGGGAATTGTCTTTTTAATAATTATAGCTGCACCTCTGTTTTTTACAGGGAAATTAGAATGAAATATCTGTCCAATCCATTTAGTTCGTAACCGTTTATGATCTTGATCTTTCAAGTGTGTTTCTTGTAAAAACCCGATATCCATTTCTAATTTTTTAAGATGGGTCAGTACATTTATTCGTTTAATAGGTCCATTGAGTCCTTTACAATTCCAGGAAATAATTTTAACCAAGTTTTTATGATAAGATGAGCCTAAAATATTGTTTTTAGCCATAACCGTTTAGTTCAGTTTTATTGGACGATCTGCAATAAAAATCAAAGTTATATTCAACTGTAGTGCAGGTAAAAACACAGAACAAACCAAAGTCCCTAAATACAACAAACCCTGCTCCCACCCTGAACTCCCCTGAACTAGTTACTCTGTCAGAACTACAGAGGAAGCGCGTATTCCCAAAAGAAAGGTTATTTATCCACTCAGAGAGGTGTGTGAACATTTGACTTACCACTAAGCTCCTAAACAAAAAAAAGAAAGTTAAACCAATTTCGTTTTCCAGACCTTTTTAACCATATTTTGGCCAGCACTTATGTTTAATGTAACCCAGGGTTCCCTAAATTTGAAACAAGTAAATGTAAGAAATATAAAAAATAATTAAATAAATAAAAATAACAATAATAGTGATAAAAAAAAAATAATAATAAATAAATAAATTATATATACATACATACATACATACATTTATAATAAATAAAAAAAAATAAAAAATAAATAAATGATATAAGGATTCACATTCTTTGGGTACCTGGTTGAGAGTCCGTTACTCAGTTCGTGTAGGCCATAGAATTACCACACACAAGTGTCCAAATTAATGTTCTTACGTTTAATGCTCCTCTAATGATGATGATTTGTTGCTGTTAATAAACTTCTCCACTGCCTGTGGGTCAGTGAAAGACATTTTGGAGCCTTCGGCTGTAATCTCCAGCTTGGCCGGGAAAAACATTCTGTACTGGATTCCAGCGTCACGTAGTTTGGCTTTCACTTGATTAAAGGCTGCTCGTTGTCGTCCTACCTCTGGGCTCATATCGGGGAAGATATGAACCTGTGCTCCCTCGAAGGACAGCTTGCCTTTGGACCGGGACAATGACATGATCTTTTCTTTATCCGAGTAATAGTGAAGGCGGGCGATTATGGGTCGGGGCCGTTCACCCTTACGTGGTTTTGGGGCAAGACTTCTGTGGGCACGGTCTATATGGATGGGTCCGTCAAAGTTTTCTTCACCAAGCACTTTAGATAGAAACTTGGCCACAAACGCGGTTGGTGTGTTATTTTCGGACCCCTCTGGGATGTTTAGTATCCTGATGTTTTGGCGGCGGCTCCTGTTCTCCAAATCGATGCATTTTTCTTGAAGTTTCTTATGTTCAGCAGCAAGAGATTGGCAAGAATTCTCTAGAGCCATGTCAGAAGTGTCGCTGAGGGACTGCTCCATGCCCTTCTGTATGTTAGCTGCTTCTGCCTGCATTGAAAACAGTCTCTCAACTTTTTCCGTTAGCTCGTCACGAATAGTTTTCATGTCCGCTTTGGTTGTCTCCCGCAAGGATGAGATCTCGCCGCGTATTTCTTTGCCAAGGCCCTCTATTTCTGTTTTAAGAAACGATCGCATGGTGTCTCCGTACAAGTTGAATTCTGATCTCAGTTCGGCGCGCAAACTGCCTATTGAGATTGGGCCTTCTTCTGTTAGCCCCGCGGCTCAACTAGCTTTAGCACCTTTACTTTTTTCTGCGGTGGCGGCGTGAGACTCAACTTCCAGAGTTGTCTGCGTGTATTGTCTGCCCTTCCTTTGAGACATTTTAATATCACGGGCGTTGTGGTTCAGTTTGTATGAAATTAGCTGGACTGGAAAATAAAATTTAATACAATTTACACAGAGCTGGTCTCTTGCTCTGCTCACGCCATGTGACCGGAAGCGGAAGTCACATTTTATTAATTTGATTGAAAATGGTGGTGTAATGAAAAAACAAATGTCCTTGTTGTACAAAAAAATTGGAATTTGATTGGAAGACGAAAATCAGGTTTTTCAGGACTCCGTTGAAATCTTTCCTGACCAAGAGTAGTATGAGTGACAAATGTTGGAGGAAATGTGGATTGGTCGGTGACCAAACTCATATTTTTTGGGACTGCCCCATCATACATTGCTTTTGTTGGCTGTTGGCTAAAGCCTGAGCCACCTACCGTTACGCAATGGATACAAAAGTTAAGACAAGTTTATTTAATGGAACGGTTGACAGCACAACTGCAACTAAAAGTCACAGCCTTTGAAAGAAGATGGGGTCCAGCTATTGACTTTCTGAAATAGGACACACTCTATGCCTTAATTTGTTTGTTTCTGATTGTAAATAATGTATGAAGCCCACTCTCAGGACAATGTTCATGTGTTTTTGTCTTTATTTTTGTTTTGTGTGTATTCATAATAAAGTTTAAAAAAAAAAAAGTGAATGTGGGTTAAAAATAAAATGTCACGAAAAACACACAAAACACATCCAAAACGGTAAAGAGCTTTGTGATTGACTGTACAAATAGCTTTGATACAAAACCTGAGGTATATATTTAAAGACAGCCGAAAGCTACAGAAAAAAGAAGCAAATGGATCACTGCAATTCACAGAAACAGCTGGACTCCAGGCAGAGAAACATGGATTTGCAGTTATCATTTTGTTTCAAATTGTGGGATTTTGAGGTAAAATCATACCGTATATATTGTAGTTATATATTATGTTGACAACTCATCAATTAAATATTTTCCATCTTATAATCTGCATAATTGGGTGTTTTTAAATAAATACTGACAAAAACTGCACTATAAAACTATATATGTTTTAAGGCTGGACAATATGACGATATAACATTGATATAAGTGATAAACCTACCTATATTGTAGTTATATAAAATATTCACAGGCATATTTGCTTTATACATTTCCCAGGCGTCGAAATCAGGCACATATAAATGTCAGGAAACACGACTCCTGTCAGCATGTCAATATCCATGGATTAGGTTTATTTGACAAGTTGTAAGGAACACATTCAATTCCAACCTTTAGTGTAATTCGTTAGTTTTACTCGAGTTTTCGCAGTTTCCCCCATTAAATCCAGTCACGCAGCAGGTTCTTTTGCCACTCAGTTCAGCTGAGGGAGCGTGTTTTCGGCGGGAAACTGACGACGATGCGTACCCTCTATCCATGGGTTTCAAAGACGTCACTTCCGCTATGCCCGCCGCCATATTTGTGTCCGGTCACAGCTGCGCGCTCTGTTTAAAGCCCCGGGCAGTGGCGTACGGGACACCCCCGCAGCCCCAGCGGTGCGTGGGGGCCCCCACCCTATGATGGGCCCCGTCGCAGATTTACCTATTTAGGCTAGACTACTTTATAGCCTTTGCTTTTCTTTTTTTTTTTTAGAACTGAACTCAGTTGACTAAAGATAAAAATAAAGCATCCAACTGAAGCCCAAAAATGCAAGCAAAATATCATAGAGAATAGTGCTAAATTACCACAAAAGGGGGAAAAATTCACTGTTGTTTTCATCGCCGTTTGTAAGGTATCCAAGACAACAGCAAGCTTTGATGCGCTGTGTTACTGTTAGCGGTCGTGTGCCGAGACAAATAAATATGTTCGGTCTTTGCTGAGACATTATTATTGTTATTTATATTATTATATATTGCCCAAACGTATTTACCCCATCGCCAGCTTTTCCAAATGTAGCCTAGCCAATAAGTCTAGTTATTTCTTTATTCTTTTACTGTAATTACATGAATTTAATTTACATCATTTGATGCACCGATCGAAATTACTGAAAATTTGCGGCCGAAACAGCATTTTACGCCCTTGTCTAGAAGGGAACCTTATATAGCCTATACGCAAATTTGTGTCTAACTTAGAATTTAGACCAGCTAAAATATATTGTTAGACCAAAAATATCTTATCAATTAATTAATTAATAAAGACATGTAATAAAGTAATAAAGAAATTTAATAAAAACAGAATATTGCCTCAGCCTTATTTAAAGGCCACGGAAACATGGATTCGTTTGTTACGCACTTCAATCAATTCCACACCCGACGTTCTTGGTTTTCTTCCTATTTATTAAATATATGCAATTGGTTGATGAAACATTGATTGAAATTAAGATACAATTTCTACAAAACGAAATTCACTTTAAAGAAAGGCTTACTATAAAACAAAACTTAATGAAGTGGTCAAACTTATGTCTGACCCGCTGCATGTCTCCCAACATTGCGCATCCGTCATGCTATTCACTTTTCATAATCAACATAGGTGACATTAAAAAAAAATAATATTAGGCTATGGCCCAATATTTAAATATAAATATGAAACTAAATTGGCTACATTTTTATCCCTCTGGCCGATGAAAGTGCCGGCGCGTTCTGATGGATTTTTTCCTCATGACAGAAACAACTTAAAACAGGCCTTCCGTCATTTTTGGCGATAGCCTACAGATTAGTGCAAGACTACAAATGGTCTACTTTTTTAAATTTTATTTTATATTTACGCTCATAATAACAACACCTTGTAGGCTACTTTTGTAAAATAGAATAAATAAAAAACAGGGTGCACTTTCAGCTGTCTCTCTGCGAGAATCTTTCTGAAACGTCTCAAAAATTTATTTAAACTCGGCGAATAACTGTACCTAAAAGAAAGAAACATTTCCATTTGATAAGAAATTTGTAGGTCTGTGTTAAATAAGAGGCGATATATCCGCTGGAATGTTTCTGAAATCATGGCCAGTGCTCGTTGCGGCTCGTTGCGCCTGTTATCCGTTCTCTTGGCGCTCCTTTGGTTTTAATGAGTAAATTAGCCTAAATACTTATTCCTGCCGGTATTTTAGTCTGCGATATCAAAATCACCAAACATTATATAGGCCTATCATATAGGCTAGGCTATAATATTATTCGATAATAAAATCAAATAAATCAATGCAATGATAATTCACCACATGATTCACTGTTAAATCAGTTTTTGTAAACTGTGGGGTAGATGGACTCAGGTGCACAACAAATTTTAACACATGACATCACTGCTTGTGGGAGGGGCCCCATCTCATTCTTTGCGGGGGGGCCTCACAGACTTGCGGTACGCCACTGGCCCCGGGTATACTTCACTTTCCGTGCCCGGACGCGTCACGCGCGCAGTCACGTCCGCGCATCTTTCAAAGTATACTATACCACGGATGCGCGTGGATGACCGCGTTCGTCACATGCACAGTACAGCTTTTTTCTATGCTCTACCTGACATCGGAGAGCAGCACTGAGTCGTGCCATAAACGTGACATTCACTGGGCATGATCGGAGAAGAAAAGAAGTGCATCCTTTCCCATATTTTACTTATCCCCCTCCATGAATTTGCCACCCTAAACACGTCTTTGTACTCTTTAAACATGAATTGTACAAATGTGGTTACTTTCTAATCTCTTCGAACAAACGCTCATCAAGTTCGCTGTCCATTGTCGTGTTTTTCTCTTTTCAAGTGTGTTGTTTTAAAACCGGTCTTTTCACACTCTTCTTTGACGGCTGAACTCTGTGCTCAATACTGTGCGCATTGCCACCTAGTGGACTCTTCTATACTGCTTGGGCATGCGCTGTTGCACGCGCACTGTCCGCGCGGTCTCGAAATTTGGCCTGCACGCGGCCAGGGTGTGCGGCCGGCCGCAAGCCCTCCGCATGACGAAAATTACGTCATGCGGACGGTACACGAACGCGGACGGCCGAAGTATACCCGGGGCTTAAGTCTATGGTGACAGCAGCTATAACTACCAGAGGAAGGCCAACAAAACACTCTCAGAAGGTTCACAACAAATTTACAATATGTCTGGGATATGTGGTGCTGTTAGCCGTTTCAACAGTCGTCAGAACTACAACATTTTTGATTCCAAAGGAGTTAGATCGGCGGAATTATTGGCTTCATTCAGAGAGGAGCACACCACTGGCAGCCAAACAGCAATGCACAACATTAATAACTGCTGGGACTGTAATTTACATAACTTTATAACGAGAACACTTTTGTAATAAAATGTTGTGAATTCTCTATGTTGTTGTTTCAGCGTGTTGTTGTGGGAAGAGGGCATCTACTGGAGTTAAACATTGATTACATAACTTGTTCAAACTTCAACTTGTGCATTCGCGTCATTTTGTTCAGATAAAACTTGTAATATTAATTTTATGAAGTATAAATATCTGATTATTCTCATGAAGGATGTGTTTTGTTGAGGTAAATAACCCACAGAGCTGAAAGTAAGGCAAAACATTAATATGATTGGGACTGTCTTCTTATAAATTATATTATAATCGTATATACTTAACATAACGTTGTGAATTATTTGCTGTGTTTCGGAGTTCCATGACGTTACTTCAAGTTCATATATGCGTGATTTTGTGCAAAAACTAGTTGTAGTATTATTTTCATTTTGTATAAATATCTGAATTATTTTATATAGAATGTGTCCCGTTGAGTTAATTAACTTTCAGTTTATGAGTTTTTATTCTCTTCAACTTAAGCGTGCGCAGCTCAAACAGCAACGATTAAGTCATTAAAATGTTTACAGTAATATTAAAACTTTCATATTTTTTAAAAAAAAATGAATGCATTATTTTTAATAACTAGCTCTTATATTGTTCTCGTATTATATTCAGCAACACATGGTTTGATTAATAAGGATCACGAACAATAACAGATTTTTTTCTCAAATCATCTCATTTTGATAACAGTATTATTTGAGCTGCACGCGCTGAATGAACACCCGTAAAATGAAGCACTTTGCTAGAAGGTTAATTAACTCAAAGGAACACATCCTATATAGGTTAATTCATATATATTTATACAAGATAGACATAAAATTACAACTTATATTTGCACAAAATCATGCACGCATGTACTTGAACTAAGTAGCTAATGTAGTCAGCTCGTGTCGTGAATTTGTTCATCCTGTAATAACACGCCGAAACACAGCAACTAGAATTCACAATATTTTAATACAATATTGTATACAATTATAATGTTATGTAAATGACAGTCCCAGCAGTTATTAATGTTGTGCGTTGCTGTTTGGCTGCCAGTGGTATGGTCCTTTCTGAATGAAGCCAATAATTCTGCCAATCTAACTCCTTTGGGATCAAATAAAATTGTAGTTCTGACGACTGTTGAAACGGCTAACAGCACCACATATCCCAGACATATTGTAAATTTGTTGTGAACCTTCTGAGAGTGTTTTGTTGGCCTTCCTCTGGTAGTTGTAGCTGCTGTCACCATAGACTTTTTATTTATTTATTTTTTATTGCAATTTTGAACAATAAACATACAAGGGCAATAATATATTTTACATTATATATACATCAAGTTAAATGTTATGAAAAAAAAAGAAAGAAGAGAAAGTAGCAAAAATGTCACATGTATAAACAAGTAGATATTATAAATTATTCACAGAATAGATTTAAGGCTTTAAAATAAGTTACACTTTTTTTAGCTTTGTTATTTTTTGTTTCTTTTAATGTATACAAGTAGTGATCAAATTCTATTTTAAAATGAGTAAAATTAGGTTTTTTTCCTCCCCATTTACATTTATGGATAAAGAATTTTCCATATATAATGAGTAAATTCACAATATACCAAAATTTGAAGTCACCAGTATTCTCATAAAAAAATAAAACATCTTTTACTTTAAGTTGTAAGTCAATATTAGTACTATTTTTCACAAAAAAGCCAGATCACACCAAAATAGTTTTGTATAAATACAATCATAAAATAAATGTACAATACTCTCATTTCCCTCTTTGCAAAAAACACATTTCAGGTCAATATCTTTACAAAACTTTGAAATTACCTGTTTTACAGGATAAATGCGATGAACTATTTTAAATTATACCTCCCTAATTTTATTGGTGATACAAAAGCGTCTGGAAATTGTAAAGGTCTCTTTCCAATTGACATCTTGAAATTGTGATCTCCAAAATCCAATAGCTAACGGAACAGTGGAAATTTGGCACACTGTTCTGAGATAATTATTATTACATTTTTTGTCATTTAAATGTATACCTTCCAGTTTAAGACTAAGATCTAATTTTGGTTTTTCATTTAAATTATTTTGTAGTAAATTTATAAGTTCTGAGGGAATAGCATTAATTACCATCATAAACTCACTGGCAGGTATAAATATTGAATTTTTAAAAAAAAATTCTGAATAAGTAAGTAAATGACCATTACAATTCAATAGTTGTGAAACCAACAAAATATTTTCTTTAAGCCAATTGACTAAAAATAAAGATTTATTTTGGTGTGTAATGTATTTATTATTCCAAATTAAGCATTTGTGAGGGGAGAAGTTGTGTTTGTATACAAGAATCCATGATAAAAGTGCTTGTTTATGAAAATTTGAAAGTTTTATGGGAAGTTTGTTAATATTAAAATTACAATTCAGAAGAAATTCAATACCACCCACTTTTGCAAAAATAATATTAGGGATATAATACCATAATTTATCTTTGGAACGAATATAGTTTTGTATCCATTTAATTTTAAAAATAGTATTAGATATTTCAAAATCAAGTACATTAAGCCCACCTTGGTTAAGTGAATTACAAAGTGTTTTTTTATTCAAGTAATGATGTTTATTTTTCCAAATAAAATTATATATATTTTTGTTTATCTCATTAATGATACGTTTTGGAACATCTATGGCCATTGCCATGTAAACTAATCTAGATAACCCTTCAGACTTTGATAATAAAACTCTCCCATTTAAGGATAAGTCTCTCATTAGCCAAATGTTGAATTTCTTTTGAATTTTATTAATTAATGGAGTATAATTAAGATTTACTCTTTCTTTTTGGTCTTTGCAGATCTTAATTCCTAAATAAGAAAAATGGTCTTTAATTGGAATGCCACATAAATCTGACAAGTTACAAGGTCTTTCTTTTAAGGCAAATAATTCACATTTTTTCATACTTATAGACAGCCCTGATACTAAATAGAACTCATTAAGACATTCTAGAGCCAATTTTAATTCTTTTATGTCTTTTAGAAAAATTGCTGTATCATCTGCTAATTGAGAACATTTAATTACATTATTGGCCAACTGAATACCTTGAAACGGATTAATTTTAATATGTAGATACATTACTTGCATGACCAATAGAAACAACAGAGGAGATAATGGGTCTCCTTGTTTGACACCTCTACCTATATTAAATCTAGGAGTGGTCCCTAAAGGTAGTTTAATAGAACTATTGCAATTATTGTATAATGTACGAACTGCACGGGTAAAGTTATTGCCAAAACCAAAGAAGTCAAGAACATCAAATATAAAGTTGTGGTTTACAGTATCGAATGCTTTATAATAATCTATAAAGAGAATATAACTATTATCATTTAAAAGAAAATCGTAATCAATCAGATCCAGTATTAATCGAATATTATTGCCAATATATCTTCCACTTATGAAGCCAGATTGAGAGTCATCTATGATTTCATTTAAAACTAACTTTAGTCTATTTGCAAAAATATGTGAAAATAATTTAGTGTCATTATTGATCAAAGTTATAGGTCTCCAATTCTCTATATTTAGTAAGTCTTTACCTGGCTTAGGAATGAGGGTAATCAATCCTTGTAACATAGTTGGCAACATTACTTCTTTTTCCAATATTTCTTTGAAGACATATAAAAGAAATTTTGAGATATCTTCTTTAAATTCTTGGTAAAATTCACCGGTCAGACCGTCATTACCTGGTGCCTTATTACATTTAAGTTTTTCAATAGATTTTTGAATTTCTTTAAGAGTGATGTCTTGATCACAAATTATTTTGGATTCTTGATTTATAATTTTAACATATTTCTTAAGTGGATCAAGAAAAAGAGCAGTATTACCTATATTATCATTTTGTGTATATACATTTTTATAAAATGTTGCAACATAATTAGATATTAAATTTGGATCCATTGTAAGAGAATCATTAATCTTAAGTTTCTTTAAGGAAGAAAAATCTCCATTTTTCCTTTCAAGGTTGAAAAAATATTTAGAATTGGATTCACCTTTTTCTAACCACTTTCTCCGTGACCTTATGAATGCACCCGTAGCTTTATATTCATAGATTTGTTCTAATTCCAATTGCAATTTTATTAAAATATTTTTATCTTGTTCACTTTCTACTTGTTTATCATAGATGTCGGTTATACTTTGAATTAAAACATTTTCTCTGTTTCTTTTGGTTTAGGCTATTTCTTTACTTCTTGAGATTGCAAATTTTCTAATTTCGTATTTCATAATTTACCAATTTATTCCAAATAAGCCTGATATTTTAGCATTATTGTAGCATCTCTTTATCAGACTTTTAACTTTATCCTTAAAATGAGTATCTTCAAGCAGTGAATTATTTAATTTCCAATAGTTAAAATTGAATCTTCGAGTTCTTGTATCTCCAAGGTTTATAACTATGTGAATCATTTTATGGTCACTGAAGACAGAAGGCACAATGTCAGTCTCTTGAATTTGACCTCCAAGTTCCTCAGAAGTCAACCAAAAGTCGATTCTAGATTGTAAAGATCTATCTTTATTACTCCAAGTAAAGTCTATCTTATCAGGATATCTGTGCCTCCATTCATCACAACAATTTAATTGGGAGTTTAAATTGAATATATCAGTGTATTGGGATGGTCTACTAATACGAGGAGGAAAACAATCCAAAAAAGGATCATTAATGGTGTTCCAATCACCACCTAAAATCAATTGTGCTCTAGAGTATATTTTTAAGAAATCCATTATTTCTTCCCTAAAATTTTGCAATAACAGCCGATTTTGTAAGGTATGATTGTCACCATAGATGTTCCCCAAAATTAAGACATTATTTTCATTTTCTACAACCAAAATCAACCACCTTCCACCAGAGTGAGCTTTACTTTTTAGAATTTTCCCTTTATAATTGCCTTTCAAAACTGCAACCCCTGCGGATTTATTACTCCCATATGCCAACCAAATATCACTACCCCACTGATTTTTCCAAAAAATAAAGTCAGACGTTACTGCATGAATTTCCTGTAAAAAATAAAAGTCAGCTTTAAATCTTTTAAGAAATAAAAAAATTGCCTTTCTCTTTAACAAATCACGAATGCCCTTAACACTGAACGAATATAAACATAAAGACATACTATCTTAATAAGCTACTAAGACAAGTGCTTTCCGTTCACCCAAGAACAACCTTTACATTAATAACTTAAATAATCGCGTGTCGTATAACACCAAAAATACAACGATCTTCAACTGGAGGTAAAAGAAATAAAAATTAAATAACACAAAAATACCAGCCCTACATCATCATATTCAGCATATAAACAAATGCTCAGCATATATAAGGCCCAAGTTATATCAACTCAAAAATAAATGTGTAATGTTGCATTTACTTTGAAACTTTCTAGAAAAGATATAAAGGATATTTCCTCATCATCAATTTGGCTATCCATGGATTTCTTTGCGGTCGATTATAGCTTTAGCACCAACAAAAGATGCTTTTTTCCCTTGTTTGCGCGCAGCATCAATTTGAGGCCAAAGTCTGTTGCGAGTGTCTTTGTCTTTCGTTGTTAGATCCTCTGCAAACCTTAACTTTCTGGAATGAAGATATTCTGATCCCTTCGAATTTTTCCATAGAAGCTCCTTGGTTGATCTCGCTGTAAATCTCAGGATGACCGGTCGAACTTTCTCTGCAGTTTTCCTCCCGACTCGATGTACAATGTCAATGTGATGAAGAAAGTTATCTGCAGCCTCCGGTACCACAGCGCGGCATATGTCAATCGCTCGTTGTTTGACATTCTCTCCTTCTTGTTCTGTCAGACCATAAAGCCTTAGATTCCATCTTCTTTGGTATCTTTCAGCCTCATTTACCCTTTCTTCCAGCTCTAATATTCTCTTCTGGTGTTCTTTGTTCACTTCTTTAACAGTTACAACGTCTTTCTTAACATCCTGCATCTCTTTGAAGAGAAAATCGGTAGCCTCCTTTAAAGAGTTTATGCATTCTCTGTTTTGTTTGATCTCTTGGTGTAGGGATTCAGTGTTTTGATTCATTTTCTCCGCCAGTATTTGTACGATGTTATTCTGTACATCAGAAAGTGATGGCTCTTGTTTACTTTTTTTGGGATCTGGCGTGCATGGCTCCGAACCCGGGATTGGAGTGGGATCTGGACTACTGCAACGAGCGTAGGGATGCGTCTCCATGACTTCCATTTTTTTATTTTCAGCGTGATCACCAGAACGATCTTTCCTTGAACCAGATTTTCCCTTTTCTGTATTTTTCCCTCGTTTACTTTCGGCCATTACAGCAAACCACTCACGGGGAAAAGTTTCCAGCTAGGCTATCTCTCAACTGCGCAGCTTTCGGTCGTTGGTATAACCTTTGTAAATACTTATTTCTAAAGGTTGAAGACTGTTAATTTACACATTTGCATCTCCATTATTCAATGCTATACGCTGTACAAGGGTTAAAAAGTCTGTAAAGTTGTTCAATGGGTGTGAAAAACGAGAATAAACTCTAACAACAAAATACTCTGTCTGTATCGGACGCCATCTTGGCCAGCCCCCCGTCACCATAGACTTAAACAGAGCGCGCAGCTGTGACCGGTCACAAATATGGCGGCGATAAAATACAGTGACGTCACATGAAACCCATGGATACATGATCCCTGAAAGCGCGTTCTCTCTCTCTGCTGCTCCTGAAATTACCGTATTTATAGTAAAAGGCGCGCACACTTTTTTTTTTTTTTTTGGCGACTGGCTTGACCGCAGTGAGGAAACGAAAGTAAAGAAGATCCTTAGGAAATCTAAAACCAGTTCAGAAATCTTGAAACAGACAATATCACATGACGGTAAGTTCATTTATCAGCATATCATGTCATATTATTGAATGTTTTCTCATTCGCGTCACTATCATATTAAACTCGATCTTCAAATATTAACAGTTTATTTGAAGTAAAACTGCAAAAGTTCATCTTCAGGATTATAACGATATCGAGCTCTAGGGATTCTGCTTTTATCTGAGATTAATGAACGGATTCTTCACAATCACAAATATACAAGCTGGAAATGTAAAGATTTACAGTAAAAACTAAACCTTAATCTTGCTTCTGTAAGCCAGACTCGATCCACAGACCATCAGCTTCAGTGAAAGATCGATTATGACATACTGATGTGTGTTTGATCAAAACTACTCTCCAGTGAGGTGTTATTGTGTTATTTAAAGGATAAATATTAATAATATAACAAGATAAATAATATGCTGGAGAAAACAAGCAAACAGTAGAAATCATTACAGAAATGCTGATGATTTCCACTACAAAACCATTACAAACCATCAGCTGTTAAAGGGTTAGTTCACCCAAAAATGAAACTTCTGTCATTAATTACTAATCATTTGTCGTTTCACACGTTCATCTTCAGAACACAAATTCAGATATTTTTGATGAAATCTGATGGCTCAGTCAGGCGTCTTTTGCCCAGAAAGCTGCTAAAGACATATTTAAAACAGTCATGTGACTGCAGTGCTTCAACCTTAATGTTATGAAGAAACATGAAAACTTTATTCAACAATATCCAGTGATGATTTCAAAACACTGCTTCATGAAGCTTCGATTCTTTATGAATCTTTTGTTTTGAATCAGTGGTTTATTATATCATATTTAATGGTTTCCACTGCAGTTTTGTATGGGTCTTTGTCAGTCACATGGGTTCATCATGTGTGATGTCACCGAGGGGCCATTTGTACGGTATCCCTATTCAGAGAAGAGATTAGAAATCGATCAACTGTTGAAGAATAAGAAAACATGAGGCAATATCATACTGAGATAAACTGAACAAATATTCCAGGAGCCTTATTCGGATGAACTGTATCGATTCAGAACATTTATCCACACGACCAGTGTCAAATGACAGTATTCTAGTGTGATCATCAGCACATTTCTACACTACAGTTCTGCACAAGATTCAGATTGTGAGAATCTCAAAACAGTCAATAATCTCTGCTACTCTGTGTTCAAACAAAGAGACATAATTCAGTGTAAATCATCTCCGTCTGCCCGTACAGCTGAAAGCTTCAGGTTTGCATCTAGAAATAACACAATTTCCCTGAATGTTCTGAAGACGGTCTTTGAGGAAACATGAGAGAGAAGTGTTGTGCTGACAGATCAAAGTGTTCGTTTTGTTGCAGTCTGTCAGTGGCCAGATAGGTCATGGATTTCATCCAAAACATCTTAATTTGTGTTCTGAAGATGAGTAATTAATGACAGATATGTAATTTTTGGGTGAACTAACCCTTTAAGCATTAGAAAAGTGTAAGAGGCTCCATGTCGAAGCGTTCAGAGAGTGTTTCAGTGAATGTGATTATCAATAGGATATGAGCGCTGGCACAGAGAATCTGTCAGTGAGTCACTTTACAGCAGCAGAAACACATGAACCTCTGAACAGGGAGAGATTCAGGCTGTTGAAGTTCAGTGAGACTCAAGAGCATCAGTGAGGTCAGACACTGACGGAGAGTAATGATCCAGTTCATCTCAGAGGTGTGTCAGACCAGTTCTTCCACAGGAAACCAGTTCTTCAAGAACAAGATCATCCACAAACTGCACAGAAATCTCTAGAGTGTGTAGTAGCTGTGGGATGTGTTTTTACAGGAATAATAATGTTATGTATGGTTTGTTCTCTGTGTTTCCATATGCAGGTCTGAAGTCAGTTTCTCATTATGGAGAACAGAGAGAGCAGGAAGAGATCTTCATCTGCAGAACCCAGTGATGAACCCGTGACCTCTGACCCCGAGTGAGTTTAAACCTGTACTGGAAATATGCTTGGAAATTCTTTCTAACATTTATGGATAAGGATATAACTGTAAAATGTAAGTGAAGCTCTGAGGAAAACACGTCTTAAAGGCATTAAACAGCACACGCATCTGTCAAAGCACAACAGACACGCTAAACGCTTATAAATATAAAGGATTCTCATGTTTCCCGCAGAATCTCACTTTGTTTCCTCTGATATTTTCCATATGTGTTTTGACCATGGAAATTTGTTATTCTAGTGTAAAACGACGGGACTGGCTGATGGTTTTTGTGCACAGTGTGCAGATACGACTAATTGATAATCAAATTTATTATCCATTTGATCAATTAGTTGTAGCAGCCTTATTTATAATAAATGAAACAGGAGGGAGAACTAAAGGAAGAATTATTTCTGTTTTCTCAGTGACTGGAGTCAGACATCTTCATCTCAAAGAGCTAAAAGAGAGTCTCTGAAGACTGACAGTTACACGAGTTGTCTTCATGCTGAAGCAGGGACCTCTGACCCCAGGTGAGATATAATCCAGTATTAGGGACTACAGACTGATACACAAAACCGCAGACAGAACTGAAGGATGATTTTTTTGTGTGTGTTTTCTCAGTATCTGTATTACTTCATATGGAGGACACATCAGAAAGCCTCTGGAGAGTGACAGATCAGTGACCTCTGACCCCAGGTGAGGATTAATGTGTCATGGGTGATTTAACTGCTCTATGAGATTCAGAAACACACTGAATCAGGGCCGGCGATTGCTATAGGCGAACTAGGCGGTTGCCCTCTAGGGTCGCCGTTACGTTACGTTAGGTAAGTGAGCAGTTGATGAAGAAAATGAAGCGGTCTAATAAACCCTCCGGTGCACAGGGACGAAAACGGAGAAAGCAAGAAGATAAAAGGAAAACCAAGTATAGAGGTAAATCTTCTCATCTCAGCCATTAGGCCGTGTGTCCACCAAAGCGTTTTTAGCCAGCTGAAAACGCTAGGCGCTCTGCTTAAAACGCCCGTCTGTGAGCGCTTGAGAGCGCTTCAGCTGCGCAGCGCTTTTTTCCGTTGAGACGCTTTGTTGCTATGATACGGAATATCCGCGGCACTGTTACTTATAACTGATTTTGCAGGTAATTTGTTTCAGACTTAAAATGTTAACACAATGTGAAATTACTTTGCTATGTATTTTCGGAGAGCAGCAATATTCATTTCTCATCCATTTTGTTCCGTTCTCTGCTTGTTAATGTCTTTGTACAGCAAGAATGTTGTGACAGTTGGTCGGTGTTGTATTTGTCCCGCCCCTCCTCCACTTTGATTGGACGGCTGGCTAAAAAGTGACAGTGATGAGCGCAGCGTTTTACTCAAAGTTGAACAGTCTTGGCGGGGGGGGGGGGGGGGGGGGAGTCAGGGCAATCTCGCCTAGGGCAACCAAAGGGCTAGAGCCGGCCCTGCACTGAATACACACAGACAGGATTTGACGCTTACTTTCTTCCCAAGAAGCACATGTGCTCCTATATGAAAAGTTTACCCACTGAGCAAATTATATCCAGAAGACGTCTTTTTGAGGTCTTGGCTCAGATTGAAAAGACGTCCACTGAGGTGCCAGAATGAAAGTTTTATGACGTCTTTTTTTGACGTCTTCTGAACATCCGATTGTCACGGAATGAAGGGAGGATGCAGATGCAAGTTTATCTCTTTAATAGAGCTTCACACCGAAGGTAGTCAGTTACAACACACAAAAAACATATAACAGTCAGCAGGAGAGCGGTAACACAGGGACGTCGATGGGCGGTGAAGATCCGTGATGAAAGGTGATCGAAGAGCAGTGTCCGTGAGTCCGTGGTGTAATCCGTGAGTGAAGTCCAGAGAGAAATCCAATGAGAACACGAAAATCAGGAAACAGCGACTAGAAGTCCAATCCAGGGAAACACACAAACAAGCAACACGGGGCACAAACACGCGGACTCCACACAACGATCTGACAAACAAGAGACGAAAGACAAGGCGTTAAATAGGCAGATGGTAAGTGCTCACAGCTGCCGCTGATCAACAATCAACAATCGCAACGATCAACAACGATCAACAATCAGCGGCGATCAGCGGCGACGCCCACACAAAACAATCAGGTGACACACCCACACCATCACACAGACACCAGAATGAGACAGCGGATTCATGAACCGTGACAGTACCCCCTCCCCTAGGAACGCCTCACGGCGTTCCCAGAACTCCTTACCTGTCGATTGTAATCATCGATAAGGGAGTGATCCAGAATGTCCCTAGCAGGAACCCAACTTCTCTCCTCCAGACCGTAACCTTCCCAGTCCACCAAGTACTGGAATCCGCGTCCCCTCCGCCTAGAGTCCAGAATGCGATTAACCAAATAGGTCGGTTCCCCGTCTACGAGCCGCGGCGGTGGGGGAACCGGAGAGGGCGGATTAAGATGTGAATGAAAAACAGGTTTAATTTTGGAAACATGGAAGGCGGGATGAATCCTCCTGTACGTCGGAGGCAATTTGAGTCGGACTGCCACTGGGCTAATAATTTTAGTGACAGGAAACGGGCCGATGAATTTGGGAGCTAACTTATTGGCAACAGAACGGAGCGGAATGTTCTTGGTAGAAAGCCACACTTTTTGACCCACGACGTATACGGGAGGCTTTGACCGGTGGCGATCAGTCTTAGCCTTGGTGCGCGCCCTCACTTGCAGCAGAGTCTCGCGGGCTCTGTTCCAAGTGCGGTGGCACCTCTGGACAAAGGCGTGAGCAGAGGGGACCACGACTTCGGATTCCAGACTGGGAAACACAGGTGGCTGGTAACCTAAACTGCATTCGAACGGAGAGAGGCCCGTAGAAGACACTGGTAACGAATTGTGTGCGTACTCAATCATAGAGAGTTGTTGGTTCCAGGAGGAAGGATTCTTGGACGCCAAACATCGCAACATACGCTCTAAATCTTGGTTGGCTCTCTCGGTTTGACCATTGGTCTGGGGATGGAACCCAGAGGAAAGACTAGCCGTCGCGCCCAGCAGTCTACAAAACTCCTGTCAAAATTTGGACACAAACTGGGGACCCCTGTCGGACACCACATCTACCGGGAGGCCATGTAACCGAAAGATGTGGTCTATGACAGTAACCGCTGTCTCCTTGGCAGAGGGCAATTTGGTCAAGGGAATGAAAAGGGTCGCCTTCGAGAACCGGTCCACTACGGTCAAAACGACCGTGTACCCCTGGGAGGGTGGGAGGGCGGTGACAAAATCTAGAGCGATGTGGGACCAGGGTCTCGAAGGGACAGACAGCGGTTGGAGTAACCCATCTGGAGGGCGGTTGGAAGTCTTACCAGTGGCACAAACCGAGCAAGCCAAAACAAAACTGCGGATGTCCCGAGCCATAGCAGGCCACCAGAATCGTTGCTTAACCAAAAATCTGGTTCGATTAACCCCTGGATGACAAGCCACGTTGGAACAATGACCCCACTTGATGACGCAGGACCTTAACACCTCCGGCACAAACAAACGGTTCGGTGGGCACCCGGGCGGAGGCGTTACCCCTTCTAAAGCCGCCAGGACCTTCGATTCGACCTCCCATGTAAGAGTGGAGACTACTAATGTCTCAGGAAGAATACACTCGGGAGTAGACGGGCGCTTGGATGGATCAAAAATACGAGATAAAGAATCGGGCTTGATGTTCTTGGAGCCCGGGTGGTACGATAGAGAAAAATCAAAACGTCCGAAAAAAAGTGCCCACCGAGCCTGCCTGGAGTTGAGTCTTTTAGCCGATCGAATATATTCTAGGTTCTTGTGATCAGTCCAAACGATAAAGGGTACCCCCGACCCCTCCAACCAATGACGCCATTCTTCCAACGCTAATTTGACTGCCAACAACTCTCTGTTACCAATGTCATAATTGCGTTCAGCGGGAGACAAACGATGAGAAAAGTACGCGCAGGGATGCATCTTATCGTCTGAGGGCGCCCGCTGGGATAGAACTGCGCCTACCCCCACCTCTGACGCATCGACCTCCACCACGAACTGACGCAAAGGATCAGGGGCAATGAGAATGGGGGCCGAAACGAAGCGGCCCTTCAGTTTGGCAAATGCAGCCTCAGCTGCATCTGACCACCTGAAGGACGTTCTGGGGGAGGTCAAGGCGGTCAGAGGTGCGGCTATTTGGCTGAAATTGCGAATAAAACGCCAGTAAAAATTGGCGAACCCCAGAAACCGCTGTAGGGCCTTACGGGAATCTGGACTTGGCCAATCCACCACAGCCTTAACCTTGTCAGGATCCATGCGAATTCCCTCAGACGAAACGACGTACCCTAGGAAGGAAACAGACTGTGCATGAAATTCGCATTTCTCCGCCTTGACAAAAAGCCCATTCTCTAACAGACGCTGGAGCACTCGTCTGACGTGTTGAACATGTTCCTGGAGAGACGACGAAAATATCAATATGTCATCCAGGTAGACATAAATGAACTGATCAACCATATCTCTCAACACATCATTGACGAGTGCCTGGAAGACCGCAGGCGAGTTGGACAGCCCGAAGGGCATGACCAAGTATTCAAAGTGCCCTCTGGGGGTGTTAAAAGCGGTCTTCCATTCATCCCCCTTCCTAATGCGGACCAAATGATAAGCATTCCTCAAGTCCAATTTAGTGAAAACGGACGCTCCCTGCAACCTCTCAAAGGCTGAAGACATCAACGGCAAAGGATAAGTATTCTTTACCGTGATGTTGTTCAGCCCTCGGTAATCAATACAAGGTCGCAGAGACCCGTCCTTCTTCCCCACAAAAAAGAACCCCACCCCCGCTGGAGAAGAGGAAGGGCGGATGAACTTCGCTGCCAGAGAATCAGAGATGTATTTCTCCATGGCCTCCCTCTCGGGAACAGACAGAGAGTATAACTTGCCCTTAGGCGGAGACTTATCCGGAACTAAGTCTATGGCACAGTCATAGGGACGGTGTGGAGGGAGAGAAGCAGCGCGGGACTTACTGAACACTTCCCTCAGATCCAGATACTCCTTGGGCACGTTAGACAAATCCGCTGACTTTTCCTGTAACACAGAAACAGACACCGTGGGACAAGCAGACAAAAGAGAAGACCTGTGACACAGAGTGCTCCATTCGGTGATGGTGTTGAGCTGCCAGTCGATCCGGGGATTGTGCTTGGTGAGCCAGGGATGCCCGAGAACTACAGGTGCGTGCGGTGAATCCATGAGCATGAACTGTATCCTTTCGTTATGGTTACCGGAGGTGATGAGGGTGACGTAATCCGTAGTCTGAGAGATGTTAGGGAGACGTTGACCATTGAGTGCGTTGACTGTAATCAGGTGAGTGAGCGAAGAGATGGGTAGTTCGTGCTGTCGTGCGAAGATGGTGTCCATAAAGTTTCCCTCAGCCCCGGAATCGATGAGTGCATCGCAGGTGACGTTGTGAGTCACCCATCTCAGTCTTACCGGGAGAAGGGTGGATGGTGAGGACTTCTCAGCGGAGATCCCGCCCGATAGTAGCCTCAAGTTTACTATCGGGCTTGGTCTTTTACTGGGCAAGACCTGAGGAAATGTCCCGATGCACCACAGTAAAGGCATAAGCCCAGGGATCTCTGCTTTTCTTTCTCCTCCCAGGAAAGCCAGGCTCTCCCTACCTGCATGGGCTCAGGATCTGATGCGGGACCGACCGTATCTACAGCACTGGCCGTTCGGCCCTTCGCTCCCTGCGCTCTGGTGCTGGGAGCTCCCAGGAACTCCAGTCTCTGGAGGCGGGAATCCACCCGTAAAGCGAGGTCAACCAGCCCGTTGAAGGTTTGGGGAAGATCCAGGGCGTAAATCTCACAATGGATACGGTCGGCCAGCCCATGCAGGAACACATCCCACTGCGCCTCCTCGTTCCATCGGCACTCTGCCGCGAGGGTGCGGAACTGGATGGCGTAGTCCGCGACCGTGCGGCTGCCCTGCTTGAGTTCGGTGAGTTGACGAGCGGCCTCCTTGCCCGCAACCGCACGGTCGAACACCCTCTTCATCTCGGTGGAGAGTGCCAGGAACGGGGTACAGCATGGGTCTTGATTCTCCCACACCGCCGTCCCCCATAAGGCCGCCTTCCCGGTCAGGAGGGTAAGGACGAACGCCACCTTGGATTCCTCATGTTCGAAGGTGCGAGGCTGCAGTGAAAAATGCAAGGAACATTTATTCAAAAAGGCTCTGCAAAACTCAGGCTCACTGGCGTAACTCTGGGGCACAGGAAGGCGGGGCTCCGGCAGATCGCGTCGCTCCGGCGTCGCTCCAGCGACACGGGGGGAACAGGCGGTGGGGGTGGCGCAGTGGGAGCGCGAAGCTGTTGTAGTTGCTGGGAGAGCTCGGACACCTGTGTTACCAGCGCTTGGACAGCGCGTCCGGTGGAAGTGATGCTCTCCTGCTGCTGGTCCATGCGGGAGATGCTGTGGTTGATGAACTCCGTTAAAGCTTCTGAACTCGCTGCATCCATGATTGGTCAGATCGTTCTGTCACGGAATGAAGGGAGGATGCAGATGTAAGTTTATCTCTTTAATAGAGCTTCACACCGAAGGTAGTCAGTTACAACACACAAAAAACATATACAGTAGGTGGCCATCCAAAACGGTGTTTCTACCGCCGCGCGTGCCGCCGCCGCTGCGTCGCAAAGTGCATTTGCAGCTTTTGACTGCTGAGTGGCGTTTTAACCACATGTTATCCAACCAATGCATCAAAGCACATTTATCTTTATGCAAAATGTTAATTTCTCACATATTAGGCCTATATTTATCACAAATACATTTTTTATTTATATTTTAAACTCCTTTAATAAAACAGCATGGATTTTTGACACGCACATACTTTGTTATTCGTTACCTGTCCTTTATTTGACAGATAACTACTTAGGAAAAATATATCCTATCTGTTTGGACACTGATTAAGAAATTGTTTCGTGTTTCATGAATTATATCCTTTATTTTAGTAAAACGTGAGTCACTGAATAATTTCGCTCCCATTATTAAGGCACGATTTAGCTAAATCATTAAAACTAAAAAGAATGGACGAATTAATAAAACGTCATAAAAATGCAGGAGTGTATTCTATTCCTTAAAATATCAAATATCAAATATAAAATTCAGAAACAACACATTCCAGCGGATAGATCGCCTCTTATTTAACACAGACCTACGAATTTATTATCGAATTGAGATATTTCTTTCTTTTTAGGTACAATTATTCGCTGAGTTTAAGTTCACTTTTGAGACGTTTCAGATTCTCGCAGAGAGACAGCTGAAAGCGCACCCTGTTTTTTATTTTATTTTATTTTATTTTATTTTATTTTTCAAAAGAACAAGGTTTTGTTGTTATTGTGAGCGTACACAAATAAAAGTAGACCATTTGTAGTCTTGCACTAATCTGTAGGCTATCGCCAAAAATGACGGAAGGCCTGTTTTAAGTTGTTTCAGCTGTCATGAGGAAAAAATCCATCAGAACGCGCCGGTGCATTCGTCGGCCAGAGGGATAAAAATGTAGCCAATTTAGTTTCATATTTATATTTAAATATTGGGCTATAGCCTAATATAATTTTTTTTAAGATGTCACCAATGTTGATTATGAAAAGTGAATAGCATGACGGATGCGCAATGTTGGGAGACAAATGCAGCGAGTTAGACATGAGTTCGACCACTTCATTAAGTTTTGTTTTATAGTAAGTCTTTCTTTAAAACGAATTTCATTTTGTAGAAATTGTATCTTAATTTCAATCAATGTTTCATCAACGAATTATTAATAATTAGGAAGAAAACCAAGAACGTCGAGTGTGGAATGGATTGAAGTGCGTAACAAACGAACTCATGTTTCCGCGGCCTTTGAATAAGGCTGAAGCAATAGACGTCTTTCTGTTTTTATTAAATTTCTTAAATATATACCTTTATTACTTAATTAATTGATAAGATGTTTTAGTCTAACAATATATTTTAGGTGGTCTAAATTCTAAGTTAGACACAAATTTGCGTATAGGCTATAAGGTTCCCTTCTAGACAAGCGCGTACATTGCTGTTTCGGCCGCAAATTTTCAGTAATTTCGATTAATTACGTTTGAGCAATATATAATAATAATAATAATAATAATAATAATATCTCAGCAAAGACCGAACATATTTATTTGTCTCGGCACATGACCGCTAACAGTAACACAGTAGCACAGCGCATCAAAGCTTGCTGTTGTCTTGGCTACCTTACAAACGGCGATGGAAACAGTGATTTTTTCCCCCTTTTGTGGTAATTTAGCACTATTTTCTGTGGTATTCTGCTTGCATTTTTGGGCTTCAGTTGGATGCTTTATTTTTATCTTTAGTCAATTTAGTTTAGTTCTAAAAAAAAGCAAAGGCTTTGGTGGTGCGGGGGTGTCCCGTACGCCCATGATGTAATGGTAATACATCGCTTACAAAGGGTTCATGTGTTACGGTGGTATCCCAGAGAAGACGAGGAAGGCAGGAGTAGGAACAATAACGTAGTTTAATAACATAAAGCGGTCAGGATACACGGAAACACTAGTAACATAAAACAATACCGGACACTGGACTGAAGACAGGGAGGAACTTAAGTACAGACACTAACAAGAAACAGCTGGGGATGAAATCAGTGTCCATGGTGAATAATGAGTGGCGGGAGCAAAACACAAAGGAACACGTGACAGTCAAACAACCTGGACGAGACGGTGAACGTAACAGTAGCTCCCCCCTCCGGCAAGGCGCGTCCTCGCGCCGTGGAGGAACATCACAGGGGTGGCCGGAGCTCTGGAGGTGGGCGGAGTGAAGGTGATGGAGTGATGAAGGGAAGACGACGATCCCCTGGCGGCGTAGGTGGATGATCGCTGGCACAGACCCAGAGCTCCCCAGATCCGACAGTCCACGGCCGGGTAGATGGAGGGCGGAGTCCAGGTGCTGAAGGGCGGACTGAAGGCATCTGGGGGATGACCGACGGAGACTCGGCAGGTGGATTCTGGTGCGCAGACGGAGAGCTGGCGAACTCCCGCGACGTCGCTGGCCTAGGAGACTGCGGCGATGTACAGGCGACGATCAGCGGAGGTGTAGCTGGAGATCCCGAGGGCTGCGGTGACGTTGGCTCGACCGAGGACAGAGGCGACTCCGAGGGGAAGGAGGAGCCCTCTGTAGCCGAAGGGGTGGAGGGACGGAGAGTACTCGACGTCTCGAAAGTCTGTGGCGGAAGAGGAGGGACGACTGACCAAGGGGGAGCCGGCCGGACGAGGGAGGCCGGAGGAGCCGTCAGTCGGAGGGTCTCCGGCGGAACCGTAGCTGGGAGGAGCCTGGACGGAGCCGGCAGGTCGACGGGCCGAGATGGAGCGTTGAGGACGGCAGCTGGAGGCGGCGCCACCGGAACCTCTGGCTTATGTGCTGCTGGTGGGAGTGTGACCTGCGGCTCGACGTCACAGGGGTTCCCCGGAGACGGCGCAGGGCAGATGACATCCAGCAGCGATGGTGTAGGAGGACTGGCTGAGCGAGAGATCGGTGGAAAATCTATAAATAAAACACAGTCCATAGTACAGTCTCTGTTAAGTAACGAGGATGAAAATGACGGGTGGGTTTGGGTGGGCGTTGACTCATCGCTGAAGTCAATCAGCCAGTCCTCCCTCTCCGTAGTCGAATCTCCCTCGTCCGCAGATGTCGTGGGCTCACACCCCTGGTCAGACGTCTGGTGGAGTTCCACTTCCTGGGCGCTGGTCACCTCTGTCCTCGGGGTCTCGGGATCTGGTTGACCTGTAGCTGCCGGTGGTAACTCTCCGTCTGCGGGGGGCTCGCACGAGTACTCCGCGGTCCGTGGGGAAAGTACGGGCTCTGGGTCTGGCTGTGCTCTGGATCGGGGACGAACGCTCTCCAGACACCTGATGATGGATTCCATCCAGCTGAGTCCAGAGGTGTCTGGGAGGTCCACGGGACGATGGTAGTTGGCCCCGATCCAGAACAACGACTTCAGGGTTTCATCGTCGTAGGGGCAGGAGAGTGCAACACTGATGAATTCCTTGGTGAATAAACAAAAATCGTGGTTTTTCTGTGCCACTAGTGTGAATCTGCTGCAGAAATCCATCTTTCGTTTTTTGGTCCGGTATTCTGTTACGGTGGTATCCCAGAGAAGACGAGGAAGGCAGGAGTAGGAACAATAACGTAGTTTAATAACATAAAGCGGTCAGGATACACGGAAACACTAGTAACATAAAACAATACCGGACACTGGACTGAAGACAGGGAGGAACTTAAGTACAGACACTAACAAGAAACAGCTGGGGATGAAATCAGTGTCCATGGTGAATAATGAGTGGCGGGAGCAAAACACAAAGGAACACGTGACAGTCAAACAACCTGGACGAGACGGTGAACGTAACATCATGTTAACTACTGTATGATTATCAGATGATTTTAATGTGTTAATGTTTCAACTATCATGCAATTATAGCTATGTAACAATCTGATAAACTGCAATTGTGCAATTTGTATCCATTAACACGCTCATAAACATTACAAAAAGAAATGTCATGCCATAAGCTACACAATTACGAACAACAAAAAAACCGTTGATATCCCAATAATCAACATTTTGTTATTCAACAAGTGCTAGGCTATTAAGATAAAAAGTTTCTGCTATAGTTTGCGCCTAATCTGACTCTTCACAATGGGCTACACAATGCATAAAAATATTTTATAGGCCTATTTGTATTTTGACTGCAGTTAAGAGCAAAATGACGAGAACATGTTTAACATTGGAAGTTTAAGATTCTTTATTAAATATTCTTACTTTATGCAAAACATATAGGCATCTGTACATTGTACCTCTATAACATCATAACATAAATCATTAAATTATAGTTCAAATGAACCGTACAAACCCAATCTTGTTTTTTGCTATTTATTTAGGCCTATTTATTTATATCGCTTTGTTTAAAATGTTTGTCACCAAAGCCATTAATCCAGAGGGCGGGAGACTCAAAATATTAGCCTAAGCTATGCGCGTGACAGACCTTTTTGCAATCTTGGTGCTTTTTGTTAATTTTAACATCCTGATCTGATCATATGAAATAAGCTGACGAAATACACAACTGTTAGACTCTGTTATGAGTATTTGCAGTAAGTTTCTTTATTTGTTTGTGTTATGGGAATTTGCAGTGTTTCACGCTCCACTCAGAAGTTCCGAATGGGATCAACCCTCCCCCCGCGCGTTTGCCAGCGTCTGCTGCTGCCGAGCAGAGTATGTGCGCAGTTTTGACTGGAGCGAGGAGGGATTTTTTAAAAGTCGGAGCGTCGTGTTTTTTTGTTTTGTTTTTTTAATCTGCAAGAAATGTTATGAGTTTGGCGTGTGGTAGGAAAAAAAAGTTTGCACAATAAGCCACTTGTCACGATCACCTGTGAGAGTGCCTTCAGCCTCTAGAGGGCACTCCTTCCCGGACTCATTGTTTCACTCATTTCATGAACTACATTTCCCATATACACTCCCTGGACTAATTACCATTCATCATTGCACCCAGCTGTTTTGTGTTTGTTAATTAGTGTTTGTCTATTTAATCTCAGTTGTGTCTGTCCCTGGTTGTGGTTCGTTGTATTTGTTACGTGCACTGTTTATATCTCTGGCTTGTTGTTTTGTGGACTGATTACCTGGATTTTGACCTCTTGCCTGCCTTGGATTACGTTTCTGGACTCCCCAATAAATACTTATGCTGCACTTGGATCTGTTACATCTTGTTCTTGTGCACCCGTGACAGAACGAACCACCACTATGCAAGGATCCAGCAGCAGGAGACTCCGGTCATCAGTGGGGGCTGAGGAGGCTCAGGCCCTTTTGGCGACTCTCCGCCAGAGGAGAATGGGAGTGCGGGCATTCGTCCAGAAGTTCTGGTCACGGGCGGAGGGGTATGGTCTCTCTGATACGGTCCTCAAAGACACTATTAATAACTGTCTGGATAGACCTCTGCCGCAGTGGGAGATGGAGCTGGTAAGGGGGTTAAACTTTTGGAATTTCTCCAATTACCTGCATCTGCGTGGGAATGGGCCGCTTCGACTACCTCCAGCACCCGCTCCAGCCCGTGTGCCCGTTCCAGCCCGTGTGTCCTTTCCAAGGCCTGCTCCAGTCCATGAGTGCGTCCCAGCCCGTGAATCCGCTTCAGAGGCCTCAGAGGAGGTTGGCACTGAGTCTCCGCTTCCCACATCTAAAAGGAGGAAGAGGAGGAGGAAGGCTTCCATTCCCCAAAACCCGGAGGCCTTTCCAGAGCCCGCTCCAGCCAGTGAGTCCACTCCAGCCAGTGAGTCCACTCCAGCCAGTGAGTCCACTCCAGCCAGTGAGTCCACTCCAGCCAGTGAGTCCACTCCAGCCAGTGAGTCCGCTCCAGCCAGTGAGTCCACTCCAGCCAGTGAGTCCGCTCCAGCCAGTGAGTCCACTCCAGCCAGTGAGTCCACTCCAGCCAGTGAGTCCGCTCCAGCCAGTGAGTCCACTCCAGCCAGTGAGTCCGCTCCAGCCAGTGAGTCCACTCCAGAGCCCGCTCCAGCCAGTGAGTCCACTCCAGAGCCCGCTCCAGCCAGTGAGTCCACTCCAGAGCCCGCTCCAGCCAGTGAGTCCACTCCAGAGCCCGCTCCAGCCAGTGAGTCCACTCCAGAGCCCGCTCCAGCCAGTGAGTCCACTCCAGAGCCCGCTCCAGCCAGTGAGTCCACTCCAGAGCCCGCTCCAGCCAGTGAGTCCACTCCAGAGCCCGCTCCAGCCAGTGAGTCCACTCCAGAGCCCGCTCCAGCCAGTGAGTCCACTCCAGTCTCGCATGCTCTCCCTGTCAGTCCCGTGATGGCCAGGAGGGCTGTCTTCACTTTTTATATTTTGGCTGTCTTGCGTGCCTGGAGGATGCACTCAGAACAGCCCGAGCCCGCTTCAGCCAGTGAGTCCACTCCAGCCAGTGAGTCCACTCCAGCCAGTGAGTCCACTCCAGCCAGTGAGTCCACTCCAGCCAGTGAGTCCACTCCAGCCAGTGAGTCCACTCCAGCCAGTGAGTCCACTCCAGAGCCCGCTCCAGCCAGTGAGTCCACTCCAGAGCCCGCTCCAGCCAGTGAGTCCACTCCAGAGCCCGCTCCAGCCAGTGAGTCCACTCCAGAGCCCGCTCCAGCCAGTGAGTCCACTCCAGAGCCCGCTCCAGCCAGTGAGTCCACTCCAGAGCCCGCTCCAGCCAGTGAGTCCACTCCAGAGCCCGCTCCAGCCAGTGAGTCCACTCCAGAGCCCGCTCCAGCTAGTGAGTCCACTCCAGAGCCCGCTCCAGCCAGTGAGTCCACTCCAGAGCCCGCTCCAGCCAGTGAGTCCACTCCAGTCTCGCATGCTCTCCCTGTCAGTCCCGTGATGGCCAGGAGGGCTGTCTTCACTTTTTATATTTTGGCTGTCTTGCGTGCCTGGAGGATGCACTCAGAACAGTCCGAGCCCGCTTCAGCCAGTGAGTCCACTCCAGCCAGTGAGTCCACTCCAGCCAGTGAGTCCACTCCAGCCAGTGAGTCCACTCCAGCCAGTGAGTCCACTCCAGCCAGTGAGTCCACTCCAGCCAGTGAGTCCACTCCAGCCAGTGAGTCCACTCCAGCCAGTGAGTCCACTCCAGCCAGTGAGTCCACTCCAGCCAGTGAGTCCACTCCAGCCAGTGAGTCCACTCCAGCCAGTGAGTCCACTCCAGCCAGTGAGTCCACTCCAGCCAGTGAGTCCACTCCAGCCAGTGAGTCCATTCCAGAGCCCGCTTCAGTCAGTGAGTCCATTCCAGAGCCCGCTCCAGCCAGTGAGTCCGCTCCAGCCAGTGAGTCCGCTCCAGCCAGTGAGTCCGCTCCAGCCAGTGGCTCTACTACTGAGCCCGCTCCAGCCAGTGGCTCTACTACTGAGCCCGCTCCAGCCAGTGGCTCTACTACTGAGCCCGCTCCAGCCAGTGGCTCTACTACTGAGCCCGCTCCAGCCAGTGAGTCCACTACAGAGCCCGCTCCAGCCAGTGAGTCTACTACAGAGCCCGCTCCAGCCAGTGAGTCTACTACAGAGCACGCTGCCGTCCCAGAGCAGCCCCAGCCTGGGCACGCTGCCGTCCCAGAGCAGCCCCAGTCTGAGCCCGCTGCCGTCCCTGAGTCCTCCGCTCTCCCTGATACGGCCACGGAGACCGTTACCGAGCTGTCCGCTCCCCTTGATACGGCCACGGAGGCAGTCACCGAGCTGTCCGCTCTCTCTGATACGGCCACGGAGGCCGTCACCGAGCTGTCCGCTCTCTCTGATATGGCCATGAAGCACCCTTGGCCTACTGCCCTGCCGCCGTCCAAGCCTTCTGCTCTGCCGCCACCGCCCAGATCTTCTGTCCTGCCGCCGTCAACCAAGCCGTCTGTCCTGCCACCGTCGTCCAGGCTTCCTGCCCTGCTGCCACTGCCCCGGCCGTTGGAACCGTTGGAACCCGCCTGGTCAGTTCCGCCAGCACCGCCCTGGCACTCAGCCAGGATTCCAGAGGCGCTGGCACCAGCCTGGTCAGTTCCTCCAGCACCACCCTGGCACCCAGCCAGGACTCTAGAACCGCTGGAACCAGCCTGGTCAGTTCCTCCAGCACCACCCTGGCTATCAGTTGGGGACCCTGGATCTGGCCCACCATCCCTCCCCCTGATCCTCCTCCTGTCCACCTCCCTCCTGAGTTTTTTTTTTTTTTTTTTTTTTTTTGTGTTTTTGTTTTTGTCTGGTGGAGCGTCTGGTAGCCGCTCCTTTGAGGGGGGGTAATGTCACGATCACCTGTGAGAGTGCCTTCAGCCTCTAGAGGGCACTCCTTCCCGGACTCATTGTTTCACTCATTTCATGAACTACATTTCCCATATACACTCCCTGGACTAATTACCATTCATCATTGCACCCAGCTGTTTTGTGTTTGTTAATTAGTGTTTGTCTATTTAATCTCAGTTGTGTCTGTCCCTGGTTGTGGTTCGTTGTATTTGTTACGTGCACTGTTTATATCTCTGGCTTGTTGTTTTGTGGACTGATTACCTGGATTTTGACCTCTTGCCTGCCTTGGATTACGTTTCTGGACTCCCCAATAAATACTTATGCTGCACTTGGATCTGTTACATCTTGTTCTTGTGCACCCGTGACACCACTACGCAAATTTGTGTCTAACTAGACCAGCTAAAATATATTGTTCGACCAAAAACATCTTATCAATTATTTAAGTAATAAAGACATGTAATAAAGTAATAAATAAAATTAGATTTAATTTAATTAAAACAGAAAGACGTATATTGATTCAGCCTTAAAGGCAGCGGAAACATGGTTTCGTTTGTTACGCACTTCAATCCATTCCACACCCGACTTTCTTGGTTTTCTTCCTAATTATTAAATATAGGCAATTGGTTGATGAAACATTGATTGAAATTAAGATACAATTTCTACAAAACGAAATTCACTTTAAAGAAAGACTTACTATAAAACAAAACTTAATGAAGTGGTCAAACTTATGTCTGACCCGCTGCATGTCTCCCGACATTGCGCATCCGTCATGCTATTCACTTTTCATAATGAACATAGGTGAAATTTAAAATAATAATAATAATAATAATAGGCAATAGCCCAATATTTAAATATAAATATGAAACTAAATTGGCTACATTTTTATCCCTCTGGCCGACGAAAGCGCCGGCACGTTCTGATGGATTTTTTCCTCATGACAGCTGAAACAACTTAAAACAGGCCTTCCGTCATTTTTGGCGATAGCCTACAGATTAGTGCAAGACTACAAATAGTCTACTTTTATTTGTGTACGCTCACAATAACAACAAAACCTTGTACTTTTGAAAAATAAAATAAAATAAAAATAGGGTGCGCTTTCAGCTGTCTCTCTGCGAGAATCTGCTCAAAAGTTAACTTAAACTCAGCGAATAATTGTACCTAAAAAGAAAGAAATATCTCAATTCGATAAGATATAGGTCTGTGTTAAATAAGAGGCGATCTATCCGCTGGAACGTGTTGTTTCTGAAATCATGGCCAGTGCTCGTTGCTGCTGTTATTAGTTCTCTTGGTGCTCGTGCACACGCGCAGTTTTCACACAGACAGTCGAGCATTTCGTTCTGGTAAAAGCACAAAACAAAATGCACACAACGTGTCCTTGCTCTTGATGTACAATCACTGATGAACACCTTTGGTTTTAATGAGTAAATTAGCCTAAATATTTATTCCTGCCGGTAATTTAGTCTGCGATATCAAAATCACTAACATTACATTTTTTTTTCTAAGAGCAGACCAGAATGAAAATATTACATTTTTAATCGTGTGTGTTTGCTCCTTATATATATATAATATGTATATATAAACCCTAGTAATGACTGTTTAATGACAATAGCATGCAGTAAGACTTTATGTAAAGGTCTTTCTTTTAATTTTTGATGCATAGACTGTAGCGACTATCCCACGTTTTGAAATTAACTCTCACTTTAAATTTTCTGATGGTTTTTAAGGATGTTAAAATGTTATATAATAATGTTATTGTTGTTTTACTTCGTCCTTTCATCGTTTACAAACCAACATTTTATTATTACAGTCACTTTCCAATCCGTCCCTTTGCGCCACCTGGCGGTAGTTTTTTACACGCGACTGAATTTCAGTTAACGCAACAGCCCTGTGGCGGCGGTATGCGCGGCGGTAATACCCATTTTGGTTGTCCACCTACTGTAACAGTCAGCAGGAGAGCGGTAACACAGGGACGTCGATGGGCGGTGAAGATCCGTGATGAAAGGTGATCGAAGAGCAGTGTCCGTGATTCCGTGGTGTAGTCCGTGAGTGAAGTCCAGAGAGAAATCCAATGAGAACACGAAAATCAGGAAACAGCGACTAGAAGTCCAATCCAGGGAAACACACAAACAAGCAACACGGGGCACAAACACGCGGACTCCACACAACGATCTGACAAACAAGAGACGAAAGACAAGCCGTTAAATAGGCAGATGGTAAGTGCTCACAGCTGCCGCTGATCAACAATCAGCGGCGACGCCCACACAAAACAATCAGGTGACACACCCACACCATCACACAGACACCAGAATGAGACAGCAGATTCATGAACCGTGACACCAATATAGACGAACACACAGAATCACCAAAGGAGAAAATCACAATTACAAACAAACCTAACCCTAACCCTTGACTTTTTAATATTAAATTTTGTTTGGGCTGTTGTAACTGAGTCATAACAGCCAGACAAGCAAAGAGAAAAGATGATCAGGTGTTGGTTATGTTTTCACATAATCATTATTTGACCTGAATCACTGAACTCATTTAGAGCCCAATCTCTGAGTTAGATTTACATTATTGATTACAGCAGCACTGTGATTCTACAGCAGAAGATCAGCTTTTACAATATGATTCAAAGGATTTCAGAAAAGGTGTGCTAAACAAATTTTAAAAAAAAAGTATTTTTTTATTTTAGGCACACACAGACATCAAGAATCATCCTGTGAATCTCAACAGTGGTGATGCAATGCATTCTGGGTGCCACCAATCAAAATTCATCCATGGCTCCCATCATGCATTGCTTCATGAATAAATTATGAGCTTAATTGTCTTAGTAATTTCCTTTATTGTCACTATTTTATTTTTTTCTGTTTTTCAATTATGTTATTAATAACATAATATAGAAAAAGAGTTGGCAAACGATCCAGTGTGTATCTGTGTTTGTGATCTGGAGAATGTCAAATTATTCTGTTTATAACAGCAGCTGTTTATTGCAGCAGTGAGCAATATAGCAATATGACATTTTCTGGAACAGGATCCTGCTCAAATTAAGTACTGGTATAAAGTTAATAAAGATAAAGTTAATAACTTAAATTATTGTTGTTATTATTAAAAGGCTGTTTATGTTCGTCAGAAGAAAGAAAGTCATACAGGTTTGGACCAAAATCAGACTAAACGATCGATCATTTTGGGGTGAACTAAGTTTGTGTCACAGAACAGATTGTGTGTTTCTTCTTCTTTTTTGTCTGACCTTTAGAAAATGAATATGAATCATGTTTGTGTTTTATAGTGTGGATCATTGTGGAGAGACCAGAAGTACAGCAGAACTACACAAATGTAGGTCGAGACACACAATCATTTAGTGATTTGATGTTGATTTGTCTCATTTAGTGAAATGTTTCTCTCTTCTTGTGTTCAGATGCCTGTGATCTCACACTGGATCCAAACACAGCAAACACTCATCTCATTCTGTCTGAGGAGAACAAGAAGATCACAAATGTGGAAGATCATCAGTCGTATCCTGATCATCCAGAGAGATTTGATGAGTGGCCTCAGGTTCTGTGTGAAGAGAGTCTGACTGGACGCTGTTACTGGGAGATCGAATGGAGCGGAGATAGTGCTGAAATATCAGTGACATATAAAGGAATCAGCAGGAAAGGATTGACTGACTGTTGGTTTGGATTCAATGACAAATCCTGGAGTCTGGACTGCTCTAATAACAGATTCACTGTCCGTCACAATAAGAAAAGGACTGTTATACCTGCGATCCGTTCATCCTCTAATAGAGCAGGAGTGTATGTGGACGTGTCGGCCGGCACTCTGTCCTTCTACAGCGTCTCTGACACACACACACTCACACACTTACACACATTCAACACCACATTCACTGAACCCATCTATGCTGGATTTACAGTTTATAATAACTCCTCAGTGTCTCTGTGTGACATTAAACAACCTCCTGTGAGAAACAACAGTGATACACACACAACCGGGTGAGTGAAATATACTGTGTCTTAGTGAAGGATTTTTCCAGACTGTGATTAATAGTTCAATCCTCTGTTCTTCGTTCATCACTAAACACTAGTGATGCATGATATTGGATTATTGCTGATACCTGATATGCCCATATCTGTCAGCATATTTTGGCCGATAACAGATGCAGATTCCAGTAAATCTTGATTCTTGAGTCTCGAGTCAGTAGTGAACACAAAGTGAAGCCGCGATATCAAGGTCTCGCCCACACTCCTGCAGAATCAGTTAATAAAGCAGAGCAACTCATTATGTCGGTGTGAAATAAACAGTTCTGGAAATGTAGAAATTAAAGTTCCAATCTCCTCCTGAAGATCCACAAAGTCTGTTGGTGCTTTAGTGACTTCTTCACTCAGAGAAGCTGTCAATCTCAGCTGTCAATCATGACGTCACACCCCCATTTTTATAGCATCTAATAACGAACTAAAAACAAACTTATTTAACCCTTAATTCTGTACCTTGGGTCTTAATCGACCCAGGATGTCATTCACTAGCCTCCTCCTCATTAATTTTTTAAAGTTAAACATCAACCTTCTTGGTATTCCTCAATCAATTCATTATAAAGAATATAACAAGAAAAAAATCATAAAATTATAAAAGAATGCCTATTTTTGAATTCATTTTTTGTAAAAATTGTATAGGGTCGCAAACGACCCGAGGTGTGTATGAGTGTACGTATATTTTTTCTGAACAGCAATAAATTAATCTTAGATGACGGAATAAGTGCACTTCACCTTTATTCCACAAGGTGGCAATGTCTGATACACAATGCTGAAGTGACGACTCATTCAGAGAGAAAAAGAAATAATAAGGAAAACATGAAATGGTTCAGGGATTTACTGCAGAGCAAGTACTGAACGCAATCAAATATGACTGTAACTGTTATTGGATGAATCTGGTGAAGCTGTTAGCGATCGAAATATTGATTTTGAAGATGTTGAAAATTATATAGTTTTGAGAATACATTTGAGATCACGAATGGGCTCATATTCGTGACCTCAAACATAAAACTAGCCCATTATTTGCTGAATTTACTGGGAAATGAGCTCTGACGAGGACAGTGATGATGGCATAAAACATCTGCTCAAACGGAGCCCTTTCAAGCTCCAAAAGGTAACAAAATATGATTTATTTTAGTCTTCTGTAATTGTTACTCTAATATCAGAGGAGTTTTATATTATCGCAACAGGTAGAGATCCTTCCGTGTTAGATATAGATCCGGGTCGATAAAGACCCGAATATGTAAGAATGATTGGCGAAACAGTCATGCATTTAAGGGTTAAAGAACGAACACTTTAACTAACATCAGTGTGATAAAAACTGCTTAAAATGACAGAAACCATCTTTGGAAAAAAAATTGACATGTAACTTAACTGTTTAGTTTGTCTCAGATCCCATTATATTAGATGGAGAGGGCGGGGTTTATGACCTATACTGCATCTAGCCACATGGGGGTGATTGAGATGCTTTGGCTTCACTTTTCCAGACTAGTAATAGTAAACTTGCACAACGTTCTTGAATGAATAATTTATTAGATGCACACAGCTCTGTTATTGTAGGAACATCGACTTTACATTTTCACGCCCCTAAACATGACGCGGAACAAAACGAATTGTAATTGGTTATTTTACATATCAGTCAAACATCCTCTTGGGCGGTCCTTGGCCAATGAAAGCTGCGATATACTTGTGTGAATTTATAACACTTAAAGATAAGGGTGTAACCATAAAGTGAAAGTTTTACACTGAGGAAACGTATCACACATTAAACAGCACACGCATCTGTATTGTTTGCTCTCCTACTTGTTCTCCTTGTGTTTGCAGTCCTGTGCTGGTTTGTCATGATATTTTCCCTTGTGTGTGTTTCCCTCAAGTCAAGAAGTCCAGTCTAGTTTTGTTTTCCCCCTTGGGTAGTTTTCGTTGTGTTTTGTTTTTATTATTAATAAAAGCCCATTATTTCTTCTACAATAGGGTCCTCACTGTCACGGTACACACAGAAACAACAGACGGATCCAATTGCAGCGGTGTTTTAATGGGTAATCCAACTCAAAGTCCAAAAACAGGCAAATGTCCAAATCCAGAAAGTCAGTCCATACAAAAAACAGTAAACAAGCAAAACAGAAAACCAGGAAACAAAAGTACGTGACATTAAACAAAGAACCACAAACAAAGGCAGAAACAAACCAGGTATAAATAGACAGACACTAATGATGTGATACAAAACAGCTGGTGCAATGAACAAGGGATAATGAGTCCGGGGAGTGCGTTATGGGTAATGTAGTGAATGCAATGGGTGGAAACGAGAGTCCGGAATGGAGTGCCCTCTAGTGGCTGAAAGGGCACTCTCACTGGTGATCATGACATTACCCCCCCTCAAAGGAGCGGCTACCAGACGCTCCACCAGACAAAGCACAAAAACACAAAAACTCAGGAGGGAGGTGGACCGGAGGAGGATCAGGGGGAGGGATGGCGGGCCAGATCCAGGACACCCCACTGAAAGCCAGGGTGGTGCTGGAGGAACTGACCAGGCTGGTTCCAGCGGGTCTGGAATCCTGGCTGATTGCCAGGGTGGCGCTGGAGGAACTGACCAGGCTGGTTCCAACGGGTCTGGAGTCCTGGCTGATTGCCAGGGTGGCGCTGGAGGAACTGACCAGGCTGGTTCCAGCGGGTCTGGAGTCCTGGCTGAGTGCCAGGGTGGCGCCGGAGGAACTGACCAGGCTGGTTCCAGCGGGTCTGGAGTCCTGGCTGATTGCCAGGGTGGTGCCGGAGGAACTGACCAGGCTGGTTCCAACGGTTCAGACGGCCTGGGCAGTGGCGGCAGGGCAGAAAGCCTGGACGGCAGCGGCAGGGCAGAAGGCTTGGATGACGGCGGCAGGACAGAAGATTTGGGCGGTGGCGGCAGGGCAGAAGGCTTGGATGACGGCGGCAGGACAGAAGATCTGGGCGGTGGCGGCAGGGCAGAAGGCTTAGACGGCGGCAGCAGGGCAGACCAAGGTTGCTCCGTGGCCGTATCAGGGAGAGCGGGCAGCTCGGGGACGATCTCCGTGGTCGTATTAGGGAGAGCAGACAGCTCGATGACGGCCTCCGTGGCCATATCAGGGAGAGCGGGCTGCTCTGGGACGGCAGCGAGCTCAAGCTGGGGCTGCTCTGGGACAGCAGCGGGCTCGGGCTGCTCTGGCGACGGCGGCAGGGCAAGGCGCTTCGTTGGCGCCGGCAGGGCAAGGCGCTTCGTTGGCGCCGGCAGGGCAAGGCGCTTCGGTGGCGCCGGCAGGGCAAGGCGCTTCGGTGGCGCCGGCAGGGCAAGGCGCTTCGGTGGCGCCGGCAGGGCAAGGCGCTTCGGTGGCGCCGGCAGGGCAAGGCGCTTAGTTGGCGCCGGCAGGGCAAGGCGCTTAGTAGGCGCCGGCAGGGCAAGGTGCTTGGGAAAACGAAGAACAACCTCTAGAGTGGTCTCCGGGCCTTGAAGGACGGAGGAAGCCCTTCTTCTCCCTTTCCTCCTCTTATGAGGGTGAGGCGGTGGCTCTGTGCCTACCTCATCTGTAGGCACCGAAGTGGACCAACAGGCTGGAGCGGATTCACTGGCTGGAGTGGACTCACTGACTGGAGCGGGCTCTGAAGTGGACTCACTGATTGAAGCGGGCTCTGGAGTGGACTCACTGACTGAAGCGGGCTCTGAAGCGGGCTCTGAAGTGGACTCACTGACTGAAGCGGGCTCTGGAGTGGACTCACTGACTGGAGTGGGCTCTGGAGTGGACTCACTGACTGGAGTGGGCTCACTGACTGGAGTGGACTCACTGACTGGAGTGGACTCACTGACTGGAGTGGACTCTGGAGTGGACTCACTGACTGGAGCAGGCTCTGGAGCGGGCTCGCTGGCTGGAGCGGGCTCGCTGGCTGGAGGCTTCCTCCTCCTCTTCCTCCTCCTCTGTGTGGGAAGCGAAGATTCAGCGCCCACCTCCTCAGTGACCTCAGGAACGGATTCATGAGCTGGAGCGGACTCTGGAGTGGACTCACTGGCTGGAGCGGGCTCTGGAGTGGACTCACTGGCTGGAGCGGACTCACTGGCTGGAGCGGGCTCTGGAGTGGACTCACTGACTGGAGCGGGCTCTGGAGTGGACTCACTGACTGGAGCGGGCTCTGGAGTGGACTCACTGACTGGAGCGGGCTCACTGACTGGAGCGGGCTCTGGAGTGGACTCACTGGCTGGAGCGGACTCTGGAATGGACTCACTGACTGAAGCGGGCTCTGGAGTGGACTCACTGGCTGGAGCGGACTCACTGACTGGAGCGGGCTCTGGAGTGGACTCACTGGCTGGAGCGGGCTCTGGAGTGGACTCACTGGCTGGAGCGGGCTCTGGAGTGGACTCACTGACTGGAGCGGGCTCACTGACTGGAGCGGGCTCTGGAGTGGACTCACTGACTGGAGCGGGCTCTGGAGTGGACTCACTGACTGGAGCGGGCTCACTGACTGGAGCGGGCTCTGGAGTGGACTCACTGGCTGGAGCGGACTCTGGAGTGGACTCACTGACTGGAGCGGGCTCTGGAGTGGACTCACTGGCTGGAGCGGGCTCTGGAGTGGACTCACTGGCTGGAGCGGACTCACTGGCTGGAGCGGACTCACTGGCTGGAGCGAGCTCTGGAGCGGATTCGCTGGCTGGAGCGGGCTCGCTGGCTGGAGCGGACTCACTGGCTGGAGCGGACTCACTGGCTGGAGGCTTCCTCCTCCTCTTCCTCCTCCTCCGTGTGGGAAGCGAAGATTCAGCGCCCACCTCCTCAGTGACCTCAGGAACGGATTCATGAGCTGGAGCGGACTCTGGCTGAGCATGGGTTGCCCATTGACTTCTGTGGGAGAGATAGCTGACAAAGCCCCAGAAATCCAGGATCTGGAGCCCCTGTAACTCCCACTGAGGAAGAGGGTCATCAAGGCATCCATTGAATATTTCTTTCTGTGCCTCATCGTTATAGCGCAGCCCTCTTGCCATTGTCCAGAAAAACTGGGCAAAACATCCTACCTCTCTTCCCTCCTGACGCAGCGCCACCACTGCCCGAACTAGAGCCATCCGCTCTCCAATGGAGACTGGGGGACGAATCCGAACGCTCATGCTGCTGGATCCTTTGTGTGGTGGTTCTTTCTGTCACGGTACACACAGAAACAACAGACGGATCCAATTGCAGCGGTGTTTTAATGGGTAATCCAACTCAAAGTCCAAAAACAGGCAAATGTCCAAATCCAGAAAGTCAGTCCATACAAAAAACAGTAAACAAGCAAAACAGAAAACCAGGGAACAAAAGTACGTGACATTAAACAAAGAACCACAAACAAAGGCAGAAACAAACCAGGTATAAATAGACAGACACTAATGATGTGATACAAAACAGCTGGTGCAATGAACAAGGGATAATGAGTCCGGGGAGTGCGTTATGGGTAATGTAGTGAATGCAATGGGTGGAAACGAGAGTCCGGAATGGAGTGCCCTCTAGTGGCTGAAAGGGTACTCACTGGTGATCATGACACCCACTGCTTCCATCACCCCGCAAACCTGACATCACTAATGCTAAAATTAAACAGGTTTACATGCAACAAAGGTCAAAAAACACTTTCATTTTATCATAATATCACATCACCACATTTTTCAATGATTAAATTAATCATACAGGTTTGGACCAAAATCAGGCTAAACGATCGATCATTTTTTGGTGAACTAAATTTGTGTCACAGAACAGATTGTGTGTTTCTTCTTCTCTTTTGTCTTACTTTTAGAAAATGAATATGAATCATGTTTGTGTTTTATAGTGTGGATCATTGTGAAGAGTTCAGAAGTACAGCAGAACTACACAAATGTAGGTCGAGACACACAATCATTTTGTGATTTGATGTTGATTTGTCTCATTTAGTGAAATGTTTCTCTCTTCTTATGTTCAGATGCCTGTGATCTCACACTGGATCCAAACACAGCAAACACTCGTCTCATTCTGTCTGATGAGAACAGGAAGATCACATATGTGGAAGATCATCAGCCGTATCCTGATCATCCAGAGAGATTTGATGTTGTTTCTCAGGTTCTGTGTGGAGAGAGTCTGACTGGACGCTGTTACTGGGAGGCTGAATGGAGCGGAGATAGTGCTGTTATATCAGTGACATATAAAGGAATCAGCAGGAAAGGATGGAGTGACTGTTGGTTTGGATTCAGTGACAAATCCTGGAGTCTCTTCTGCTATAATAACAGATTCTCTGTCCGTCACAATAAGAACTTCACTGATATACCTGCGATCCGTTCATCCTCTAATAGAGTAGGAGTGTATGTGGACGTGTCGGCCGGCACTCTGTCCTTCTACAGCGTCTCTGACACACACACACTCACACACTTACACACATTCAACACCACATTCACTGAACCCCTCTATGCTGGATTTATGATTTTTCCTGAATCCTCAGTGTCTCTGTGTGACATTAAACAACCTCCAGAGAGAAACAACAGTGATACACACACAACCGGGTGAGTGAAATATACTGTGTCTTAGTGAAGGATTTTTCCAGACTGTGATTAATAGTTCAATCCTCTGTTCTTCATTCATCACTAAACACTACTGATGCATGATATTGGATTATTGCTGACACCTGATATGATCATATCTGTCAGCATATTTTGGCCGATAACAGATGCAGATTCCAATAATAAAAAATGTTTTCCTTTATTTGGAAACAACACCAAGTCTCTCCTGTGCAGGGACTATAAACAAATTAATTTTCATCTCAGTTAGTTTTGAGCAATAACTCTGACTCAGACTGATTTACCAGTATTTCTCAAAAGCTCCTGATCACATGATCTCTAAACTGTAATTTGCTATTAATTTTCTGTAATTTTCTCACTGTAGTGTGATCTTCTTTTCTATTAATATGCCTGCAGGTGAGGAATAAGACAGAAATAATCAATTTCACTCAGTATTACTTGATCTATTCCAGCACTCTCTCAATTACAATCAAGCACAATTAACTGTAGACAGTTGTGTTGTAAGCACTAAAACAGTCCAGTTCTTTATAGTCAAACTCATTTATTATGTTTGGATAATGAACATTTCTGTCCACCCCAGACTGCTTGCTGGCCTTTATCTGTCCACCTCTGTGAAAATATCCCGCTTCACCACAGTTAAAAACACTGATTTACACTGAGCACTGAGCCTACATAAAAATAACTTGCCAATGAAGTTCAAATTAAACTCTCATTAAACTACACCAATTTATTTAATGTTCAGAATCTTTTGATGGTACATTTTCCACAAAGACGGTTGTTAGAAGGTGTGTGAATTGTGACAGATTTACTCTTTAGGTTTTTATAGTAGACTGTTAGTATGTTGTTGATTTTGAGTTGTTAGTAACACTTTACAGTAAGATCCCATTAGTTAACATTCATTAATGTAGTAAATAACAATGAGTAATACATGTGTTATGGTATTAATCTTTAACTTTAGTTAATAAAAATTGATTTCTTCATTGTTAGTTCATGTTAGTTCAGATCATTAAATAATATTGACAGATGATTTTAATAATGATTTGATAAACATTAAAATGAACATTAACTGAGATTAATAAACACCAGTGTTGTGGGTAACGCGTTACAAAGTAACGCGTTAGAGTACTCTAATTACTTTTTTCCTGAAATGTGTAACTTAACGCGTTAGTTTCATGCGTAAGTAATCAGTAACTTCGTTATTTTTTAAAAAAAAGTAATCCGTTATTTTAAGGAAAGGAAAATCCCGACTGCAGCCTGCTTTTTGTCAGACAGTAGGCCTAGGTCTACTGTGCCACCTGCGGATGTATCAGCGGAGCCGAAGCTGCCGAGTGCCGTGCGCTGGGGCATCCGCCGCTTGATGAACTGGCACCTGCACCCGTCAGCAGCGGAGACGCCGTCGAGACCGACTTCTTTTCATTTACAGAGGACAGACAGGTCTCAGAGACGGTGGACACTGAAATTGCTGAGTATTTTAAGTCAGGTGTCGAGATCGATATGTTGAACAAGTTCCCCAGGATCAAGACAGTGTTTCTGCGCTTCAATACCCCAACACCCTCCAGCGCACCCGTGGAGAGGCTTTTCAGCCTCGGGAGTCTCGTTCTTACTCCCAGGAGAAATCGACTGTCGGACAAACGTTTCGAAAATCTGCTTCTGCTACGTTTTAATCATTACTTTGAAGAGTAAATGTAAGAGGACTGTGTTAAAGCGAATTTAGGCTTGTGACTGTGAGTGACACTTTAATAATAATTAGTTCGGCTATTAAGCAATTTGTCATTTGCCTGTGTGGCAGTGAAGGATTTAATTCGGTTTGTTATCATTTTTGTTTGACAGGCAGCTGTTAATTTCTGTTAGATCATTGGCTGGCTGGTTGTTCATCATTTCTAAATGGATTTAAATCTGCAAGCCTGTTTAAGGTTGTGTTTACAAGTAAGCATACTTGTACTTTGATAACTGCATTATTTAAAGTTAAAGAAAAATCAGGAGTTATCTTGTGGTGCTCATAATATACAGTAGCCTAGGCTACCCGGGCTGGGTAGGTGCGAATTTTGATTAATAATATGTTCTGTGATAATAAATAAATAAAACGCCATGTGGAATAGCCTATTGCTGACTGTCTTTCCTGTTATTGTTATCCTGCAGTGTTAATTTAGTCGGATGACTGACGTTATTCATTGTCGGGAGTCACGACTTCTAGGTGCATTTAAAGGGGCCGGGGGCTGTGTCTGTCATGTGTGAGCCGCTGCAAACGGCTTTTAATTTTTGGTAACGCATGAGTACTCTAACGCGTTACTTTTATGAATAGGTAACGCTGTATCATAACTGATTACTTTTAATTGATGGTAACGTTGTAACCTAACTAACTACTTTCCAAAATAACTATACCCAACACTGATAAACACTTTAGTGTTTTTCATTGTTAGTTCATGCTAACCAACCTAGTTAAAGTCACCGGTTAACCATTTAAAACCATCTGACTCTTTCATTACTCCTTCTTCTGGTTCTTCACAGGTTCTCTGACTCCAAACCTTCTGGACTCAATATTCACCCACTGCTGAACTGTCAGTCTTGTGTCCATATAGCTGATTCTGATCAGTGGGTTCAGATTGAGCCGTCGGCCTGTACAGATGAAGGAGGGTCAAAGTTCAGGGTCAGCACTGACCCAGGCCGTTACGAGTGTGTCAGGACCAGAATGCGATGGGTCTGTGACTGTGACGTCACCCTTCAGTACTGTACCGTAGACGGACACTTCCTCAACACAGAGCTGGAGAGGCTGCAGTGCAACCGGATCGGTCCAGTGATTGACGTGACGGTGATCTCAGGAAAACTGGAGGAAGTTCATCTGCCCCATTACGCCTGTTTAGGAGAGTCTGACCCCTCTCTCAAAGATGCTGTGAAAGTCCTCACCGTAAAAGACGAGGGAATAACCACAGAACCTGTGCAGTTGACCCGATTCCATGCCAAGATTGTCCAACCATCCTTCTCTCTTAAAACATTAATAATAAGTTGGATAATGCGAGTGGATGAACACTGCGATCTTCTTCTCTACATGCGATCTAAAGCTCCTCTCATTCTACATGTCTACTTTTTTCCATTTGATGAGTGTGTGAAAGAAAAAGTTGAGAAGAATGAAAAGTCAAATGACCCAATCCCACATCCCAGACCTGACAGGCCATTTCGGATGAAAACGCCACACATTCTTGATGTTCCTGGTGCCTCTATTCATCCCAAAGAAGGGATCACACTCAGAAGAGAAACTCCCCCAAACTACTTCAAAGTCAAGACACGTCTGGAGAATGATCTTCAAATGACTCTTATCAGAAAGGAGGATAAGGAGGTGGTCTGGACTGCAGTATTTGAGAAAGATGAACTTGATCTGATAAATCCTAAGAGAGACGAGCCATGTCTGAATAGTGAGGCAGATAAAGCAAGATATTTTGATAACCATTGGTCAAATCTCATTCAGAAAGTCGAAAATGTCCAGATCATTGCAGATAAACTGTGTCAGCAGCAACTGATTCACGAGGAACAATACTCAGAAATCACACAGAGTTTAACCAGTCAGGAGAGCATGAGAAAGATCTGTGACATTATACGCAAGCACAGAGATGATGTGAAAGCTAAATTCATCTCAGTTCTTCAGGAAGAGAAGCTTTACCACTTCTGAACATTGCTCTGATTCACACTTTGAGCTCGAGGAGCATCTTTTTAAACTGCTGTAAAACAGCAACCTCTGATAAACCCAAAGCTTCTCTAGTGATGATACAGGAAAATATGGGTTTATCAGAAGTTATCAAAATATACTTCTTTTAAAATATGTATTCATAGTAATATACCAGATACATTTATGTTTCTGCACGTCTGAGTAAATGTTCTACATGGAAGGTAAAACAAGTACAATGTCAAAGTAAATTTATAGCTAGTTTTATATTTGTCTGTGTATTTCATTCTTGTTGGTGAACTGCTGATGTACTTTTTTTGTACATAAATTATGAAATGATGAATTTTACTAAAAAGGATAGTTGTGGTAAATATAGTTCAGCTCTTTCTTTCATATGATCCTTTGCAAACACACAAAAGTTTGGTGAACTGCAATGAGGGAATATTTAACATTTTCTTTATCTAATAAATTTTTTTTTTCTAAAGTGTTGTCTCAAAATTTCATATTGGAATATTTTGGATAATTCACTACATGGAAATATTCTGAATGATAGACATTCTGAATAATGTGCTGTAAAGTAAGACTGTCATGGGATAATGCACAAAAAACTAATATTTATTATAAATTCAAATTCCCCATACATACTTAACCCCTAATGTTGGGTAAGTTGTGCCACTTCTATGTCATTAGCACTATTTCAGTGTCCTTATGATCCTTTCCTTTATTTCTCCTGATAGAAGACAACTGAAATCTGATTTGTTGTATAATAATGCTGAAGCACAGATATTTAGCAGTGAAGAATATGTTCTCTGAGCTTCATGTCTCTACAACAGTCTCAGCCTTCCTCCAACATCTGCAGACCTGCCAACATGTACGCATTTTGACCTCAAAGTACGCTGGTATGAAAAAAAGCTGTCGGAGCAACTGCAGCTGGACACGGAGCTAATGCTGGAGTGAGCGGTGACGCGCACACGTCAGAGTGAAAGTGTGAAAAAACAACAGGATCTGTTGAAGAGTAACTTTAAGGCAGAGGCCACAGACGTGGACAGCATTCAAACAAAACACAAGTTTGAAAAAGGCAAAGGAAGACAGCAGAAAATGCAGGAAAGGCTGGAACAAATGATAAAAGCAGTTATCAGACACAGCCACGTAACCAGACACGATGCATGTGGTGTGGTAGAACGCCAGCACACAGCAAAAATCAGTGCCCAGCTAGAGAAGTAGCATGTAACCGGTGTCAGAAAAAGGATCACTACGCAATAGTGTGCAGGTCAGGGGCTCTCAACGAAGTTAACACAGCAGAGTCAGATGAGGAGGAAATAGTGTAAGGATGTCGCCCTTGGCTGGACTTGAACCCGGGTCTCTGGTGTTTTAAGTGTGGTGTGTTCTCCACTGAGCTAACTACCAGACAATGGAACCCAAGAGCAGAAGAGTAAAGAGTCTAGAGACTTGAGTCTTCCAAAAAATAAAAATAGACTTTACTTGAAAAAACCAAAGCACTAAGTACAAATAAACTAGGAAAGCCGAGCTTCCATAAAACAGAGAAACAAAAATAGACACAAGGGTCAAAAAGGTACAATAAGTCACAAAACTTAACTGGAGATCTGGAAACTGGAGAACATAGGCTCAAGACTGAACATAATGGCAGGGAACAAGCACACTTATAAAGGGCAAGACACAGGTGAAGGGAATCAGGGCTAATGAGGAGAGTCTTGAGTACAATTAAATACACTAGCACCATCTGCAGGAGTGGAGAGCACTGAGCATGGGTTAAAGTGCCATCTGGAGACCTGGAGGGAGCATGGCATGGAAGCTTAAGGAGGGCTCCCCCTGCAGGCTAAGAGTGGAATAGCAGCCCAGAGATGGGATCTTTACAGGAGCCCCTTCCCTAGGAACGGCACCTGACGTTCTTCTAACGGTTCCCTTTGGATTGACGGAACTCTGAGATGAGAGTTGGGTCTAAAATATCTCGAGCAGGAATCCAGGACCGCTCCTCTGGGCCAAAGCCCTCCCAATCCACAAGATATTGAACCTTCCCACAAACCATTCGAGAATCCATCAGCCTGCGGACCGTGTAAGCTGGCTGGCCATCAATGATGCGAGGTACTGGGGCGGGCTTCCTAGCTGGAGACAGAGTAGAACAAACAACAGGTTTTAAACGGGAAACATGAAAAGTGGGATGAATCTTCATGGACCTGGGCAGAAGGAGTCGATAGGAAACTGGGTTAATCTTCTTAAGGATCTTGAAAGGGCCAATGTATCGTGGGGCCAGCTTGCGGGACTCCACCCGCAATGGAAGGTCTCTGGTTGAGAGCCATACCCTTTGTCCCGGGCGAAGCGTGGGTCCTACCCTTCGGTGTCGGTTTGCCTGCCTCCGTTGTTGTCGGGCAGCCCTCAATAAGGCAATACGTGCTCTTTGCCAGGAACGCCGGCACCGGCGGAACAGCTGTGTGGCAGCTGGAACATCAACCTCTGGCTCCTGTCCAGGAAATAGAGGGGGAGGGAAACCATACTGACACTCAAAAGGGGACATACCTAGTGAGGAATGGTAAAGGGTATTATGTGCAAATTCAGCCCATATTAAATGAGAGCTCCATGTGGATTGGTTGTCTGCAACCAGGCACCTCAGTGTCTTTTCAATTTATTGATTTACCCTCTCAGTTTGGCCATTTGACTGGGGGTGGAAGCCGGAGGACAGGCTGATGGAAGATCCGATGAGTCGGCCAAACGCCTTCCAGAACCGGGAAGTAAACTGCGGGCCCCGATCAGAAACCATATCCTGGGGAAAGCCGTGAATTCTGAACACATGCTTCATCAATAGTTCTGCAGTTTGGCTAGCTGTGGGGAGCTTGGACAAAGGTAGGAGGTGACAGGTCTTAGAAAATCTGTCTACCACTACAAGGATTACCGTGTTTCCTTGAGACTGTGGCAGGCCTGTAATGAAGTCCAAGGAAATGTGGGACCAAGGGCGTCTTGGAATGGGCAGCGGGTGCAGCAGGCCATGAGGGTGGGTCCTTGGCTCCTTGTTCTGAGCACAGACGGAGCAAGCAGCAATAAAAGCCCGGACGTCCCTCTGCAATTTGGGCCACCAGAATTTCCTCTGGATGTGCTTGCATGTCTTAGTGATCCCAGGGTGTCCAGAAGGGAGAGAAGCATGCGCCCACTGCAAAACCTTAGAACGTAGAAGTTTAGGAACAAAAAGACACCCTGGAGGGCCATTACCTGGACCTGGCTGCTGCTGTTGGGCCCTCTTAACTGCTGTTTCAATATCCCATTGGATGGGAGCTACCACTCTGGAAGTGGGGAGAATGGGTTCTGGAAAACACTCCACTTCCGGTGGTTCAAACTGCCTTGAGAGAGCATCTGGCTTGAGATTCCTAGAACCTGGGCGATAAGAGAGACTTTAAAGTTAAACCGATTAAAAAAGAGAGCCCATCGGGCTTGTCGGGCATTCAATCTCTTTGCCTGCTGGATGTAAGTGAGATTTTTGTGGTCCGTCCAGATGAGGAATGGCTGTTTGGCCCCCTCCAGCCAGTGCCTCCACTCCTCTAAAGCCATCTTGACAGCCAGCAGCTCCCGGTTCCCAATATCATAATTCCTCTGTGTTGAGGTAAGCTGACGAGAGAAGAAAGCACACGGGTGAAGCTTGTTATCGCACTTACTTCTCTGTGACAAGACAGCGCCTACTCCCACGTCAGAGGCGTCCACCTCCAACACAAAAGGGAGCTCTGGATCAGGGAGGGTTAAGATTGGGGCAGATGTAAAGAGCTGTTTTAGTCTGTTGAAGGCGTGATCTGCTCTGCTGGTCCACACAAATGGCCTAGTTGAATTCCTGGTCAATGCGGAAAGAGGCTCTGCAATAGAACTGAAGTTTCTAATGAATCTTCTGTAAAAAATTGGAAAAGCCCAGAAAACGCTGTACCTGCTTCACTGAGGTTGGTCAAGGCCAATCCAAAACTGCTTGTATCTTGCCTGGATCCATCTGAAGGCTGCCTTTTGATACTGTGAAGCCAAGGAAGGAAACTTCTGGAACATGAAATTCACTCTTCTTCAACTTTACATAAAGCTTATGTTTCAGTAGCTGGGCAAGGACCTGTTTGACCTGCTGAACATGCTCTTCATAATTTCGGGAGAAAACTAAAATATCATCCAGATAGACAAACACAAATATATTCAGCATTTCTCTGAGAACATCATTAATAAAGGCTTGGAAGACAGCTGGTGCATTGACCAGGCCAAACGGCATTACCTGGTATTCGTAGTGGCCTGTTGGGGTGTTGAATGCCGTCTTCCACTCATCCCCCTCACGGATTCTAACTAGATGGTACACATTACGAAGGTCAAGTTTCGTAAAGATGGTAGCCCCTTGCAGGATTTCAAAAGCTGTGGACATAAGAGGGAGAGGGTATCGGTTCTTGATGGTTATATGGTTTAAACCCCGATAGTCTATGCAGGGTCGGAGACCCCCGTCCTTCTTTTCAACAAAGAAAAAGCCGGCCCCTGCAGGTGAGGTGGATGGACGAATGAATCCACTGTCCAAGGCTTCTTTGAGATATTTGTCCATGGCTAATCTCTCAGAGCCAGAGAGTGAATAGAGCCTTCCACGTGGTGGGCAAGTACCAGGAACTAGTTCAATAGTGCAGTCATAAGCTCTATGAGGTGGTAGTGTGGCAGCTTGGGTCTTACTGAAGACTTCCTTGAGGTCCGCATACTCCTGAGGGACTCGGGATAACTCAGGATAATGAGCAAGAGGCTTGGTAGCAATTGGCTCCATTTCAGGAACGGCCATGACTTCTGTGGATTGGGTCGCAGAAATAAATGCACCTTGAGAGAGGTGGAGCAGGCGGTGATCCACATCCCCCCTGCTGGCTGGATGGTGAAAAACTCTTTTCATCTCAGAAATGAATTCATGGCTGTTAGTTGTTACTGGAGACCTCTGGTCCCACAAAGCAGAGGCCCAGTCCAAAGCTTTGCCTGTTAGGAGTGTAATAATGTAAGCTACCTTACTATTCTCAGTCGGGATGCTGCTGGGTTGAAGCTGGAAGGCCAAGGTACACTGGGTGATAAACCCTCTGCATCTCTCGGGACTGCCATCGAACCTCTCTGGTGCTGGTAACTTGGGCTCTGATGGGAATGGCAAGATGGATCTGTTTGGAGGATCAGGGGGTGATTGAGGTTCTTGGGGTGAAGAGGCTTGAGACTGGAGACTCAAAATATGGAGAATCTCTGACAGTGCCTGGTCATGGCGCTGTATGGTTGCTGCTTGATCTGAGAGGGCTGCCAAAATACGGTCCACATTAGAGGGTGGTGAAGGTCCTTCTGCTGGGCTCCCTTCCATGGTTCAGTCTTGCTGTAAGGATGTCGCCCTTAGCTGGACTTGAACCCAGGTCTCTGGTGTTCTAAGTGTGGTGTGTTCTCCACTGAGCTAACTACCAGACAATGGAACCCAAGAGCAGAAGAGTAAAGAGTCTAGAGACTTGAGTCTTCCAAAAAAATAAAAATAGACTTTACTTGAAAAAACCAAAGCACTAAGTACAAATAAACTAGGAAAGCCGAGCTTCCATAAAACAGAGAAACAAAAATAGACACAAGGGTCAAAAAGGTACAATAAGTCACAAAACTTAACTGGAGATCTGGAAACTGGAGAACATAGGCTCAAGACTGAACATAATGGCAGGGAACAAGCACACTTATAAAGGGCAAGACACAGGTGAAGGGAATCAGGGCTAATGAGGAGAGTCTTGAATACAATTAAATACACTAGCACCATCTGCAGGAGTGGAGAGCACTGAGCATGGGTTAAAGTGCCATCTGGAGACCTGGAGGGAGCATGGCATGGAAGCTTAAGGAGGGCTCCCCCTGCAGGCTAAGAGTGGAATAGCAGCCCAGAGATGGGATCTTTACAAACAGCTTTCCTAGGCACAGTCAGTTCAGATGGTGAACCATGGCTAATCAACCTTAAAGTGAATGAGCACACAGCTGTATTCAAAATAGATATGGGGCAGACGTAACAGTGCTATCTGAAGATGTATTTCAGAAAGGGCAGTTTCCGGAGCTAGAGAGAGCAAAGAAAGTGCTGCAGGGTCCAGGTCTGACGCCCATCACGGTGAAGGGGAAGTTCACAGCCACTTTAGGAACAGACAATAAAAGCACCACACATGAAGTGTATGTAGTCCCGGGTTAGTGGCTAGAGTAGACACAGTGGCACTGGATTCAGTCAAGAGAGTCAAGGAGCAGTTCCCCACACTGTTCAAAGGACTAGGCAAGACGGAGGGTGAATACAAGATATAGCTTAAAGCAGACGCCAAACCATTCCCATATCAACCCCACGACGAATCCCGCTGCCTCTCATGTCTAAAGTAAAAAAAGAACTCACGCGCATGGAAGAGATGGGGGTGATTTGAAGGATTGAACAACCCACAGACTGGTGCGCCGGTATGGTCATTGTCCCAAAGCCAGACAAAGATGAGGTGCACATCTGTGTAGATCTGACCAAATTGAACAAGTCAGTCAAGAGGGAGAGACATATGCTCCCGTCAGTTGATCACACACTTGGACAACTAGAGGGCGCTGAAGTATTCTCAAAAATCGATGCAAACTCAGGGTTTTGGCAAATTCCCCTTGCCAAGGAGTCCGCTCTCCTCACAACGTTCCTCACTCCCTTTGGGAGGTTTTGCTTTAACCGCCTCTGCTTCGGCATATCCTCAGCACCTGAACACTACCAGAAGAGAATGTCTCAGATACTGGAGGGACTCGATGGCGTCCTGTGCCAAATGGACGACGTGCTCGTGTATGGAGACAAACAGACCCAGCACTACACACGATTGCTTGCGGTGCTGGGGAGGCTGCAGGAGGCAGGTGTCACGCTGAGAGGTGAGAAATGTGAATTCTCAAAAGGCCATGTCAAATTTCTCGGACAGATCATAGATGCAGCCGGCGTGAGAGCAGATCCTAACAAAGTGAGGGCAGTGACCAACATGTACAGGTCCTTCTCAAAAAATTTGCATATTGTGATAAAGTTCATTATTTTCCATAATGTAATGATAAAAATTAAACTTTCATATATTTTAGATTCGTTGCACACCAACTGAAATATTTCAGGTCTTTTATTGTTTTAATACTGATGATTTTGGCATACAGCTCATGAAAACCCAAAATTCCTATCTCAAAAAATTAGCATATTTCATCCGACCAATAAAAGAAAAGTGTTTTTAATACAAAAAAAGTCAACCTTCAAATATTTATGTTCAGTTATGCACTCAATACTTGGTCGGGAATCCTTGTGCAGAAATGACTGCTTCAATGCGGCGTGGCATGGAGGCAATCAGCCTGTGGCACTGCTGAGGTGTTATGGAGGCCCAGGATGCTTCGATAGCGGCCTTAAGCTCATCCAGAGTGTTGGGTCTTGCGTCTCTCAACTTTCTCTTCACAATATCCCACATATTCTCTATGGGGTTCAGGTCAGGAGAGTTGGCAGGCCAATTGAGCACAGTAATACCATGGTCAGTAAACCATTTACCAGTGGTTTTGGCACTGTGAGCAGGTGCCAGGTCGTGCTGAAAAACGAAATCTTCATCTCCATAAAGCTTTTCAGCAGATGGAAGCATGAAGGGCTCCAAAATCTCCTGATAGCTAGCTGCATTGACCCTGCCCTTGATAAAACACAGTGGACCAACACCAGCAGCTGACATGGCACCCCAGACCATCACTGACTGTGGGTACTTGACACTGGACTTCAGGCATTTTGGCATTTCCTTCTCCCCAGTCTTCCTCCAGACTCTGGCACCTTGATTTCCGAATGACATGCAAAATTTGCTTTCATCCGAAAAAAGTACTTTGGACCACTGAGCAACAGTCCAGTGCTGCTTCTCTGTAGCCCAGGTCAGGCGCTTCTGCCGCTGTTTCTGGTTCAAAAGTGGCTTGACCTGAGGAATGCGGCACCTGTCCACCTGTCTGACTCAGTCCACTGCTTCCGCAGGACCCCCAAGGTCTGGAATCGGTCCTTCTCCACAATCTTCCTCAGGGTCCGGTCACCTCTTCTCGTTGTGCAGCGTTTTTTGCCACACTTTTTCCTTCCCACAGACTTCCCACTGAGGTGCCTTGATACAGCACTCTGGGAACAGCCTATTCGTTCAGAAATTTCTTTCTGTGTCTTACCCTCTCGCTTGAGGGTGTCAATGATGGCCTTCTGGTCGGCAGTCTTATCCATGATTGTGGTTTTGAGTAATGAACCAGGCTGGGAGTTTTTAAAAGCCTCAGGAATCTTTTGCAGGTGTTTAGAGTTAATTAGTTGATTCAGATGATTAGGTTAATAGCACGTTTAGAGAACCTTTTCATGATATGCTAATTTTTTGAGATTCAGGGTTTTCATGAGCTGTATGCCAAAATCATCAGTATTAAAACAATAAAAGACCTGAAATATTTCAGTTGGTGTGCAATGAATCTAAAATATATGAAAGTTTAATTTTTATCATTACATTATGGAAAATAATGAACTTTATCACAATATGCTAATTTTTTGAGAAGGACCTGTATACCTACCGTACGCACATGTCGAGGAAGAGCTATCAGTGGAGAACGGCTTATTACTGAAAGGATGTAGACTAGTTATTCCCAAGCTGCTACAGACAGATATCCTTCAGAAACTGCACGCAGGACACCAAGGTATAGCAAAGTGTCGTGAAAGAGGCAAGCAATCTGTCTGGTGGCCGGGACTGTGTACACAGCTTCAGAAAGTGGTCGAGGGCTGCGACACATGTGCAAAAGAAAGAATCAACCCCAAAGAGCCACTGCTGCCTACAGAATTCCCTGATAGACCATGGGCAAAGGTGGGTGCTGACTTGTTTCAGTGGAATGATAACCAGTATTTATTGGTGGCAGACTACTTTTCCCGTTTCATTGAGGTAGCTAAACTCACATCTACAACCTCATTAGCAGTAGTGGAACATTGCAAGTCTATCTTCGCCAGGCATGGCATACCGTCCGAGGTCATGACAGATAATGGACCCCAGTTCTCGTCTGAATGCTTCATTCAGTTCGCAACACAGTGGGGGTTCACACACACAACGTCCAGCCCCAGATACGCTCAGAGCAATGGAGAGGCAGAGCAGGCTGTGCGGACAGTTAAAGGCCTCCTCCAGAAAGGAAAAGACCCATATCTGGCACTCATGGCTTACAGAGCCACAACACTCGCCAACGGGTACAGTCCAGCACAGCTGTCAATGGGCCGGCAGCTCAGAACAACAGTTCCGGTCACTCTGTCATCTCTCAACCCAGGCTGGACTGACATAACCAAACTCAAAGAGGAAGAACAGAAAAAGAGACTGAGATTGAGCTGGAACTTCAACAAAAGACACAGAGCTCAACATCTCACAAGACTGACACCAGGCGACCAGGTCTGGGTAAAGGACACAAAGGAGAAGGGGACAGTGATAAGACAGGTGGAAGCACCAAGGTCATACGTCATTGACACTCCTAGAGGGAACCTGCGCCGAAACCGAAACCACCTTGTCTCTACGCCAGTGGTGCCAGCAGTGCAGACCATCCTACCAGAGCCAGAGCAATCTTCTGGTCAGCCAGTGAGGTCAGATCATGCAGAGCAGGGCCCAGTTCAACCATGCGGTCCTGAGACTCTGGCATGTTACCCTGCAAGAGAGACGACCTCCAGGGTACCTGAAGGACTTTGTGGCTAAATAGCTGGTACCCCTGGTGAGACTGAGTGATTTCTTCAGGGCAGAATAAACCCCCACACTCAGTAGAAGGATTGGGCAGTCTACCCCACCTTCTTGGTTCAGATTTTGAGTTAATCTTCATTTGCTTATTGTTCTTAAGTTCTACAAGAATATTTGAAAAAAAGACAATGGGTTATGTTGCTTTATGCATAGTGCAACAGTTTGAATTGGGAACAGTTAATTTTTGATATAGTCTGTTACAGTACAGAGGGGTTAGTTTAATCTTGAGTTATATATCAGTACAAATGATCTTAGAAAGGGGGATGTAGTGTTAAGGGATTTTATAGGACACATGATGTGACGTTGCCCCCTTGTGGTTAGGTGGGGGAAATGGTAAACCAGGCACTGTAATAAAGTCATGCTTAGAGAGCACACGTTGGACATATCTCTCTGTGTTTATTTGTTAAGTTAGAGCCACTTAAGGAGAAAAAAAAGAAACTTTCCTATTTTTAGTTCATCATTGTCGTGTAAATATATACATTCCTTTAATGTTGTGAATTGGTAAGTTTAGTCTGGGCATGAAGCTGGTGAATTGCTGATGTATATTTTTTATACATAAAGAAATGTAATGTTTTGTAAAATTTTATTAAAAAGGATAGTTGTGGCAAATAGAGTCCAGCTCTTTTTTCATGTGATTATATTCCTCTGCAAACACACAATGTTTGAAGAACTGCAATGAGGAACTTTCGATATTTTCTTTAACAAATAAAAGGTCTTTTTTTGTTAACTTTATTTTGTTGTCTCATAATTTAACATTGGGATATTATCAGATATTTCACTGCATGGAAATATTTTGAGATGGTTTGAATGGTATGTATTCTGAATGCTGTAAAGTAAGACTGTCATGAAATAACGCACAGAAAAACTAACATTTTCCCCAGTGACAACATACAGTGCTTAACCCCTAATGTTGGGTAAGTTGTGCCACTTCTATGTCATTAGCACTATTTCTGTGTCCTTATGATCCTTTCCTTTATTTCTCATGATAGAAGACAGCTGAAATCTGATTTGTTGTATAATAATGCTGCACAGATATTTAGTAGTGAAGAATATGTTCTCTGAGCTATGAGAATATGTCTCTACAACAGTCTCAGTCTTCCTCCAACATCAGGGCTGCGTTCAGCCCCGACAAAACGTTGCAAAAGGTTTTTTAAACGGAAACGGTGGCGCGTTGAACTTCATAATGAAAAGACAAACATTTCAGGTGAAGGATAATCCACTTCTTACCTCTGAGACTGTGTTGATCTATATTATTTTTATTGTGAGGCTTATCAATATTGCTGATCACTGTTGTTGTGCTATATGATATTGTAATATTTACCAACTACACTCCTCTGATTATAGAAAAGTTTATTAAAGTGTCACATCACAATACAATAGTAAAATATATAAGTATAGTATTTTTATGTTACATTAATACTCATTGTGCGAGCTGTCTCTTTAATACCACGTGGTTTATATACATCTTGCCACTGATTGGGCTGACATTTCTGACACACCCACCAAACAAGAGAAAACGTATCTCAAACCCGTTGCACACTGTTACAGACCGTTTCCAGGAAACATGTCGTTCAACCCGGAAAACGTAGCAAAACGTTGCACACCGGTTTGAGCTTGAACGTGCCCCAGGCCACCTGTGTCACAGACACGTCAGGCTCCAACATCCACCAATCACAGTGCACTCAATCACCAGAATACTAATCACCGCCACCTCCACCTCATCCACGTCCGGTCTCGTTTGCAGATACTCACGTTAATGCTTACCTCAAGGACTCCCTGCTGCATACTTACCAGTCTCCAGCGTGTCTCCTTCCCTCTGTGTTCCTCGTCTCCTGTGTGTGTGTGTGAGTGCTCAACCTGTCTCCAGCGATCTCCAGCACCAGCGTGTTCACAGACTTCCATATCTGGAAAGAAAAGGACAGTAACTGTCTCCATTTATCTTCTATATCCATCTACATATCCATTACTGCTTACCTGTTTCCTGCCAAATGCTCTACTGGTGTCAATAAACTACCAATACCTGTTTACATCTGTGTCTGACTCCTGTGTACTGTAACAGAAGACTGGACCAACACCGAAGACCCAGTATGAGCCAACCTGACCCTTTCCAAGCTCTAGTGGATGCGCTACGGTGCACACTTACCACCAATCCACCGTCACCATCTCCAGTCACTTCTCCCTCACCTGCACCAGCGAGTACCACAGTCAGCACCGCCAGCTCTCCTTCACTTCCGTTGTACGCCAGTCCCATGGCCAAACCAGCACCCTACTCAGGATCGGCGGAGGACTGCAGCGGATTCCTGCTGCAGTGCGAACTGGTCCTGGAGATGCAGCCGCACCTGTACCCGAGCGATACATTCAAAATAGCGTTCCTCATCTCCCAGTTAAGCGGCAAAGCATTAAAATGGGCCGATTCCATCTGGTCGCAACACGGTGCTGTCACGCAATCATATTCTGCACTTATTTCCCATTTCCGGGAAGTTTTCGGGAAACCGATTACAGATTCATCTGCTGGTGAGAAACTCTACAATCTTAAACAAGGGTCTATGTGTATCTATGATTATGCTTTGCACTTCAGAATGCTTGCTGCTGTAAGCGGATGGAACGAACAAGCTCTGATAACCAATAATGTCAAGGACTGGAGCCTCGGGTACGGCTGCATCTCGCTGCATACGAGGATTCCATTGGCCTCGAGAAGTTCATCCAGCTTTCCATCCGCTGCGCCACTCGTATGCAGGCGTGCCTCCAAGAGCACCAGGACCAGTCTCTTCCCAATATGCTCCTCTGCCGATCCGAACCCATCAGCTCCCCAGAACCAGCCAACGAGCTCATGGATGTAGAAAATTCCCGACTAACTCCATCTGAGTGCCATCGTCGGCTGACCCTGAACCTGTGCTTGTATTGTGGCGCTCCCGGGCATGCAATTGCGGCATGCCCCACACAACCTCCTCGGCCCATGGTGAGTGCCATAATCTCTTCTATTCAGAAAATAAAACGGCTCCTCGACTCAGGGTCAGCCGGCAATTTCGTCTCCGGCGCCCTCTGCCGGCAACTTCGTCTCAAGACCTCTCCATCTCCGACGGTCTACCAGATCAACTCCATAACTGGCAAGCCTCTCAGCCGTAAGCACGTCCGTACTGTGGCAGGACCACTCAAGCTGCAAGTAAAACTTCTACATCAAGAAGAGTTACATCTGCTGGTTCTGGAGGATTCCACCGCTGACGTGGTTCTAGGGCGCCCCTGGTTGGAGCAGCACAATCCCACCATCTCCTGGAAAACGGGCGAAATCCTGAAGTGGGGCGAAACCTGTTTCTCTTGATGCCTCGCTGAACTTCCAGTACCACTAACTTCTCCTTCAGATCTTCCCATCTGTGCTACTTCCATCGAGAGTCCAGTGGAGAAACGAGGAGAAACGTTTCAGACAGAGGACCCCAATTCATCTCTAGAGTATGGAAGGCTTTCCACTCGCTCCTAGGTGTGGCCGTCAGTCTAACATTGGGGTACCATCCGCAGTCGAACGGGCAGACGGAGAGGAAGGTCCAGGAGATCGGCCGCTTCCTCCGTACCTTCTGTCATGACCACCAGGACTCTTGGAACCAGTTCCTGGGTTGGGCCGAGTACGCCCAAACTCTCTCCGGCAGTCGACTACAGGACTCACACCATTCCAGTGCGTACTCGGCTACCAACCCCCACTGTTACCCTGGACCGGGGAACCGGTCTAACGTTCCGGCGGTGGATTACTGGTTCCGAGAGAGCGAGAGGGTCTGGGACTCAGCCCACCACCAGTTGCAATGAGCCCTGCGCAGACGCAGAATGACAGCGGACCTGCGGCGCTCCAACACCCCTGTCTTCCAGCCCGGACAGAAGGTATGGCTGTCGACACGGGACATCAGACTGCGTCTGCCCTGCAGGAAGCTGAGTCCCAGGTTCATTGGCCCATTTCCCATCGTCAAGCAGATCAACCCGGTCACTTACCAACTTCAACTTCCACAAGGGTACCGTATTCACCCAACTTTCCACGTCTCACTCCTTAAGCCTTATCACCCTTCTGTTCTCTCCACAGGGCCTGACATGACTCCCGCCGAACCCCCCCTTCCACTCATCCTGGAAGACGGTGCAGCATACGAGGTCCACGAGATCTTGGACTCCCGGCGTCGTGGTGGTCAGCTGGAGTACTTGGTCGATTGGAAAGGCTATGGCCCTGAGGAACGCTCCTGGATTCCAAGAAACGACATCCTTGATCCCAACTTGCTTCAAACTTTCCACGACAGTCACCCTGACAGACCGGCACCACGGGGAAGAGGACGACCACCACAACGTCGGGGTCCTCGGCCCTCAGGGCCGTGGGGGGGTGGGGGGGTACTGTCACAGACACGTCAGGCTCCAACATCCACCAATCACAGCGCACTCAATCACCAGAATACTAATCACCGCCACCTGCACCTCATCATTGCACCAATCAACAGCACTACAAAGAGCACACACACAGCACTCCATGTCCGGTCTCGTTTGCAGATACTCACGTTAATGCTTACCTCAAAGACTCCCTGCTTCATACTTACCATGTCTCCTTCCCTCTGTGTTCCTCGTCTCCTGTGTGTGAGTGCTCAACCTGTCTCCAGCGATCTCCAGCTCCAGCGTGTTCTCGGACTTCCATATCTGAAAAGAAAAGGACCGTAACTATCTCCATTTATCTTCTATATCCATCTACATATCCATTATTGCTTACCTGTTTCCTGCCATATGCTCAACTGGTGTCAATAAACTACCAATACCTGTTTACATCTGTGTCTGACTCCTGTGTACCGTAACAACCTGAACGAAGCCAATTTTTTATATTATTTTCAACTGAATTTCAGTTTTAGTATTAATAAATTTCTATACTATTTATTGTTTTATTTAAAAAAAAAAACTAAAATTGAGTTACTTTGTTTATTTTAGTTTTAGTAATTTTATTGACTCAAATATCAGTTAATGTTCATGCCAAAGTAAAGCTGATATCCGCATGTATTTATAATCAGGTGTTCTGGGTCAATCTGACGAACTGAAATGAATGAAATATTTCTGATCATAATGAATCCTCCTCTGATTGGACAGAATCAGCTGAAGGAAGACATCAGATATCAGTGAGTGTTTGTTTCAATCTCAAGCTTTGATTCTCAGTAGATGCTGTAGTTTCAGACTCGGCCTTATTGAGTCTTTCTTGGATTATGAGGAGTTTGTGTTTTTCATTCTCTCAGTTATTAATGGAGTCTGTGCTGCTCTTCTGAAATCTAATGTCATTTCTACAGGTGTTTGTGTGTTCAGCAGCAGATTCAGAAGTGTGTTCAGTCGTCAGGATCCTCCTTCACTCCTGATCAAGAAGAAACGCTGAGAGATGATTATTAATCATAAATATCACTGTAGTTATTTGTCTGTTGTTCAAGAAATAAGGCACTTGAGGATGAGCATTACAGTGATTTTACCATGGTTAAGGTGGTGTTCCTCTGAGTATGTGTGCTTATACTGGTTTAAAGCACTTATAGTGTAATAATGTAAATGTGTTCAGGTTTCTATCCCTACATTATGAGGGCATCCCAGCTGTCCCATAATTCAAATGTTGACAGTCAAACATCTGCGTTCATTACTGTACTGAGATTATCTGCATTACAATAATGAGAATTTAGAGCTTTATTCTCATTATAATAATGGCGTAATACTAAAAGCATTCATGGTTCTAAAAATATGATTCGTTTTCTTTATGGTAAATATAATTTCTTTGTTCTTTTCTTGTGATTTTGTAGTGAATGTGACCTGGGCATGTTCTGGTGATTATTATAATTGTCATTACAGACGTGAACAATTAAAGAATCGCTTACAAACAAACATTTAACTTTAGTAATTATAATATTTCAGCATTGTAAACAGAGACATAAATTCTCCCTCGCGCTAAAAACTGTTCAAAGTTGATCACAGCTCGAGCACAAACAGCTTTTCTGAGGGAAACTTGATCACAAACTCTGTGCTTTTACTTCACAACAACTGACTTTCATGAAGTTATAAACATATGTGATAGTAATGTCATTATTTTTAGGTGTAGGTGGAAAAACATAAGACTAAAGCTCTGGTAATGTGACGATTACTGAGATTTCTATATGAACACACACTGAACTAGAGCCCGAAGCCATTTCTTTTGAGAATAATGGCTGGCTGATGAAGTTATTGGCTGGCTAGCCGGCTCAGCCAAAACCTAAATGGCTGCTGCAGCCGCCAAACTTTTCATAGCTGCAAATGGCTGAAGCTGCCACTTCATGTCTACAGATGTCATACTGATTATCTTTCCAAGCAATGCATGGCTTACACTATATTTCTACAAAATGCAATACAGTGTAATAATAAAGAAAACACCAGATTTTACTTTCACAACGTATGGTTGCTGATAAAAAGGAAACTACCATATTTGGATCCAACAGGATTGTACAGAAGAGAGAGAGCTTGCATGTGATGAGAGGGTGACGGCAGCGATCGCGGAGAAGTATGTTGATTAAGAACGCAAACTTTTGTTGAATTTATGAGAAATCTACAGACGCAAACAGACGAAGTGTAGTAAAATAAAGACCTAAATGTGTATTTCGGACTTTTTTTTTTCACCACAAGTCTGAAAGAAGACATGTTATTGAAGACAAATATTCAAAAATCTAAAAATTGACCAGGAAAAAAAAAAAAAACGATGTTTTTGCCTGCCGTGTCTCGCCTTAATATAAACACACACCGTTATCAGTGTTATTTTGGACAAAGTTTTGCACATTTCACTTCAATGTACAGTGTACACTGAAGCATGCATCGTGAATTAGCAATGTGGAAACGGTGGTTTGTTACTGCAGTAATATCACGTTCAGTGCTATAAATCTCTCTGTTCCAGAATATTTGGTTCATAACATCAATCTTTGATTCAGGTGTTTGTGCAACCGTGCCCTGAAGATTTAACAAAAGTCTGGGTAGGCCTAAGTTAAAAAAAAAAAAAGTAAGTAGGAATTAGGAAAGTATGTGAGAAGATCAAAATTACCTTGCTTGCTTCTTTCCGCTTTTTCACATCAGTGCGAGAAAAAAAAGCGCATCGCTTCTTCTATACGGAAAACGAGCCATTTTAATCGGTCGTCAATTCACTGTGAGTCTGTGCATCGTAGCAACGAGCACAAGACTGTGCTGTTATGAAACCAGTGGGAAAATAGATCTCGTGTATTGTTTATATATTTCGTGTGTGTATCTCTATGTGATAGAATTATTATTTGATGCAAATAATTCTAGCCGGCTCAGCCAAACTTTATCAGATGGTGGCTCAATTTGGCTTAGGAAATTATTGGCTGGCGGCGGCTGAAATTCTAAATGGCGCAAATGGCGGCGCCTGGCGGCGGCTTCGGGGTCTACACTGAACTGTCCTGTTTAACACATAATACAGCTCCGTATAATTGACTATTATCAAAATGATTTAATGTAAAACACTTATCAAATGATTCTTCACCTTTAATTCTCTGCAGAAACAAGAAAACACAAGAAGATGGAGACCAATCTCTGATGGAAACATTAATGATGTCTTGCTGAAGTACAGCATTATTTGGGACTCTTTCTGACTGTGTATCTAGAAGGCTTTAAAACATTGAAATATACCTCTCTCTTTATATTGTCCTTGTCAGTATATTCACACCTATATACACCATTGTCCTGCAGGCCCGGTACTAGGCTTGCTGGACTGGGGGGGCAATCACAAATTTTGGTAGGGCAGCATTTTCTAGGCTAATATTCATAGCTAACTTTTTGTTTTTTTGATTCATCAAGAATCGTCTTGTGGCTAACAAATTATAGGCTATAACCTAATTTGTACTGGCTATGTAGGCCATGTGAATTATTTATGGACATAATAAGGGGCGGAGCCAGACATTGTAAACATTCGGGGCTTAACCGAAATCTATATTTGTCCAATGACATTTTAATTTACTGACATGAAAGGAGCGTTTTTTGAAGTATTCTTGGTTAAAGTTCATAAAATGTACATTATATACCATCATCTAGGGGGGTCCGGGGCATGCCCCCCCGGTAAGAAATTTTTGTGTATTTTAAGGTTAAATGCATCAGTCTGGTGCACTTTGGAAGCTCAAAACTGAGAGCTTCAACCCATGTACAGAGTGCAAATGGAACAAAGAAACAGCATTGTACCTGGTCATGAAAGAGGGCTCAAACATCTTTTTAGTTGTGATATAGAGTCTCAGTCTACATTGTATTTTCGGATGCACACTTCTCTTTAAAACACGCAGCACAGAAACCTCAAACCTGAAAGATTCAGGGCTTTTGGAAAAACATTTGGGGTTCCAGCCCCCTTAGCCCACCCCTAGCACCGCCCCTGGATATAATGTTCAAATTATTCATTGTTAACGAAATTACTGAGGAAATGTTCGCTGACAGCTATCTCAGCATGCAGAAAATATGTTCGGCTGATGCAGATGTGATCCTCATTGTGATATTTTTTTTAGGCTACTTGCTTGAAGATTAGGTGTACACTTGTTTTCGACATGTTTTCTGATTAATGTTCGTTACTTCCCAGTTCACATGTTTTTGGATTTTAAGTCCATTTTTGTTTGATTAAATATCATTATAAGCATAATATTCACTTTTTTTTCTGTGATTAAAGTGGCCGATCCTTATTCAATAGATAAGACGTTTTTAATGTTTATGTAGGCTTATTCATTTTTATTGTTGGCTGCACATTTTTGGGGGGCACAAGGAAATTCTGGGGGGCAATGCCCCCCCTAGCCCCCCCCTAGACCCGGCCCTGTTGTCCTGCACTTTCTTTGTTCTTCTTGTTCGTTTCTTCTGTATTTTGACTGCTTCTTTCTTTGTTTATGTAATTTTCTTAATTTAAAAAACAAAAATCATCTGGGATAGACTGACTGTTTGAGGCGACACCTGCTGGTCAAACTGAGCAATGAAAGTCTCAGTCCAAACGTGTGTAATGTTGATATACTGTATATATAAGTGATAGATCATGTGCAGTTTATTACCAAAAACATATTACAATATTCATAATTCAGTAAAACTGAAACCCTTCAGAAACAGAAGGCATCACATTTACTAGATTATAATAATCTATTTCTCATGAATAAAACAAACACAGATAAATGTGATGTATATTGAAAGAGATGTGGAGTGTAAATTAATTACAAAACTTTACAGAAATAATTACATTGAAAGAAATTATGACTCAAAATGGAAGGAAGTGGAAAAGAATTAATAGAAATAAAGAATAACATATGAAAGAAATCCCACTAGAAAACTATAAGAAGAAGAAGAAGAAGAAGAGAGATGGGCGGGGTTTATTTGCTGTTGACGGCTGAGGCATCTGCGCATGCGCATTCTGAGGAAACACCCTTGTGTCGAAACTGAAAGTAAAGAAGATCCTTAGGAAATCTACATTCGCCTTCAGAAGTCTTGAAACAGACATAAATATCACATGAAGGTAAGTTCATTTATCAGCATATCATGTCATATTATTGAATGTTTTCTCATTCGCGTCACTATCATATTAATAGTTTATTTGAAGTAAAACTGCAAATGTTCATCTTCAGGATTATAACGGTCTGTGTAACGCTTCACAATTCAGTTTTCAGACCATACAATGCAAATGCAAAAATGAAAAATTGAAACCAGGCGTTCATTTTTCTTGTTTTTCATGTAATTCTTTAATAGATACTTTTGCTAAATTATGACTTAGAAAATCGGTTAGATTTCATTTATTCAAATGATTGTTTCATATTTTTCCATGTTTTGTGTTGTAATTTGCGCAGTGGGCTGAACCATTAGCGCAGGGTGTGGCCGCGGACTATCATCTCATTGATGGAACTGCTTTATTTACACTATATGTATGGAGGACCAGGGGTGCCTCTTAAAAATAAAAAGAAGAATCAATTAATTAATTTAATAATTCAAACATAAAAATGTATATAAATGAATCACTTTTTATATGGGCAAATTAATAGACATATTTAAAGTTGTTTATTTAATTCCTGTTTTTAAATGTAGTTTAATAAAACAATAAAACAATAAATTTTAAAAATCTTTTTTGAATGTATAAATAAATAGACAAATTTGAAATGGGATATTTAATTCATTTTTTAAAACGTAGATCAATAAAACAATAAAAAGTTCATTAGTAAATAATTTTAAATGCGCGTTTAAATCGCTTTTTTAAAAAGAATTTGACAAATGCTTTTCTTTCTCTATTTACCAATTGCTTTTCTTTGTCAGTTTGCCAAATGCTTTTCTTTATCCATTTGTCAATTGAGTGGTAAAATGCCACTGGACAGTACACACGTGGGAGCAACCAATCAACTTTCCCCTCAATTTGAAGAGACAATCCTCTCTCACTTGTAACACTCACTGTCATTGGACAGTTAGTACGGTGACCTGGAGGGGACATGTTCGGTTTGTCGAGGTAACGACATCCTTATGTCGTGGCCAGGCCATGTAAAGTCGTGGCCTCGAGATCATATGTTGAGGGAACGATATATTTTCCTCATGGCCACGAGTTAAATGTGTAAACAACCTGGTTGACCATTGCAACCTGGAATTATCACAAACGGACAATACCATAATAATATTTTTAATTAAGAAAAAGAACGGAATTAAGAAAGTATTATATTAACATAGTGCATATTATGGAGTTTCTTTTGTGTCTTTTTTATTCAAACAAACATATTGTGTTTGAGAGTAAAACTAATTATTTTGTAATTAAAAAATATATATATATTGCAAAAAAAGTCGTCTTAAGGCTCAAAAATAAAGAAGTTGATAACAGAATTATTTGCAGTGCGTGTAAATCTTTGAAAACCTTTATTTTTCCTTGTGCACTTCGAGAACTTTTCATCCCAAACCCACACATTTTGCTCTCTTTTCTGCTGTCTTTTTTGCGGGTCAAAATATTTTGCTTGCGAGGTGAATAGGTTTGCAAGTTGAAAAGTTTTGCGAATTGAAAAGTTTTGTTTGCACGTGAAGCTGTAGCTCAGTGGGCGGTCTCTACCAACCAGGATGAAAGGCATTTTTCTATTGGTCACCCTCGATTGAAGTGACAAGTTGGCCACGCCCACTACGGTTTCCAGCCTCTGCTGCTGCCACCGAGAAGCGAGAATGGCGAGCAACAGGTCGTTTACTGGGTAAGATAACTAATATCATAAACGCAGTGACAAGTGAACTGAATGATTCTCTCTTCTTATGCTGCCGTTGACTAGATTTTATTAACGTTAGCCAACACTAGCAGCCAGAGCCACCATTAGTAACGTTTGCCGTGTGGTCGATGTCCAGTGTTGCTAGCTGAGCTGACATTCATAATCACATTTGGATTTTCTCAGCGTAAAGGTTGACATAATGTGGTGTAATACTACAAAAAAAAAATTATAATCATAACCTTTATCTCCATACCAAAATCCCAGATGGCCAGACAGTGATTCATCTTTTATAAATCGTTAAAATATTAATGTCTGTGACGCTGTGACCATGAAGACTGTTGTATAGACTGTAAGTATTTTAAACGTGTAACTTTAAAATGATAAATGTTTATTATGAATAAATAGCGCTCATAAACGGCCGCGGAGATGGCATTCTCAAGTCAAACTAGCCGGGGCTTGGACCCAGAAACGGCGTTCCTTACGTCACGAGTTAACAAGCGGATATTTTTACACCAGAACCTAGGCCCAACTCTACGAACATCGAAAATAGTGCCTCTCAACCTTTACGCTGAGAAAATCCAAATGTGATTATGAATGTCAGCTCAGCTAGCAACACTGGACATCGACCACACGGCAAACGTTACTAATGGTGGCTCTGGCTGCTAGTGTTGGCTAACGTTAATAAAATCTAGTCAACGGCAGCATAAGAAGAGAGAATCATTCAGTTCACTTGTCACTGCGTTTATGATATTAGTTATCTTACCCAGTAAACGACCTGTTGCTCGCCATTCTCGCTTCTCGGTGGCAGCAGCAGAGGCTGGAAACCGTAGTGGGCGTGGCCAACTTGTCACTTCAATCGAGGGTGACCAATAGAAAAATGCCTTTCATCCTGGTTGGTAGAGACCGCCCACTGAGCTACAGCTTCACGTGCAAACAAAACTTTTCAATTCGCAAAACTTTTCAACTTGCAAAACTTTTCAGCTTGCAAACCTATTCACCTCGCAAGCAAAATATTTTGACCCGCAAAAAAGACAGCAGAAAAGAGAGCAAAATGTGTGGGTTTGGGATGAAAAGTTCTCGAAGTGCACAAGGAAAAATAAAGGTTTTCAAAGATTTACACGCACTGCAAATAATTCTGTTATCAACTTCTTTATTTTTGAGCCTTAAGACGACTTTTTTTGCAATATATATATATTTTTTAATTACAAAATAATTAGTTTTACTCTCAAACACAATATGTTTGTATGAATAAAAAAGACACAAAAGAAACTCCATAGCATATTATACTGTATTGCGCGCGATGTTGCAGACAGCATTTGAATGAAGTTTATAAATCAATGTTTAAATGTTGTACATTTTAATCCCATCAAACAGTCTTTTAAATCCATTCACTTATCGTTTATTTTTTATTTAATATTTTTATATTATTAGTTACATCTGTATATTCAGGGTGCGATTTGTGAAAAAAACAGAGGGGGGGATGTTTTGAAAAGTTTTTTTTTTTTTTTTTTTGTTAAAAACCACAGTGGAGCTATATACTATTTTTGGCAGCTGTTGCAGAAACATTTTTACAAAAAAATTCAGATTTAACTTTGAGATTTGAAGTATTAGATATAGCTTAGATATTTGCAGCACTACAATGACACTAATAATTCTTAATTTCTGATAGAAATTACGCAGGGTTTCATAATTACCAGGGTCAGACAATGTAGTTTACTAGGGGGGTACGGGGGCATGCTCCCCCGAGAAAATTTAGATTTCCCTGGTGTACATATGTGCATTTTTAGGACGTTTTACGGCCAACAAATTGGATAACAATAGCTTTAAAACCATGTCAACAAATACATGCATGCACAGTTTTGAGGCAGCTTTAATCGCATGTTTGGTAATTTCATGACTTAACAGAACACCGACGGCCATTGCTGGTAGTTTCTTTTGCGCTTTATTTAAGCTATAATAAAGTAATTATGCAGCGCGCGCCGGCGCATTTGCTCATGCAGTTCTTGAGTGCGCGCCACGAGCACATTATAACGGCTGATTGGACAGTCATGTTCATTTTTCTGAGTTTTACTAACATCATCTGACCGCAGCTCACTCGTTGTCACCTGCACCTTTTCCACGCTTGACTTGCGCCTGGCGCTGAGGTGAAGTCGGCGCGTCTGAAAAGTGTCCCGTTTGTTGTGGTGGTAGAGACAGTTCTATATAAACACAGCGTTTTATTTGGCGATGTTTTAAAAGAAGATTTTAATTTTTGGTATTTTATGCTCTGTTGGTCGTTTGTGGAGTAGCATCACCTGGGGGGATATTTTTTTATTCCCACCGGGGATAAAATAATTCAGCAGAGGCAGGGATACATAGACCAGAAGGGGGGAAATCCCCCCCGTCCCCCCTATAAATCGCACCCTTTGTATATTTATTTGCTTTATTTTCCCCTTCATTTCCCATATTTCTTTATCTAATTAATATTCTTTACTTTATGACTGTATTTCTGTAGTCTATTTCTGTAAATGAGCATCAGTTTTCACTTGTAGCCCCTCGTGCCTGACAGCATTCGAATTAATTCAGAGTTTAAGTTTAAAAAATGTGTTACTATTTTAGAATATTTTGTTTATTATTTGTATATAACCTATGAAAGCTTTATTTATGATTTTATTTTATTTCTGTAGGCGCACGGAAATTTTACAAGGTGTTAATTTACTTTTTTTTATTTATTTAACCCTTGTTTAACCAGGAAAAGACTCACTGAGATCAAAAATCTCTTTCACAGGAGTGACATGGCCAAAATGGCAGCAATACAAATAGTTTCATCACAAATCTACATCATACATACAGAATTAAAAACACAGAATTAAAAACAATTACATTTCACTGCCTCATCTTCCATTTGCTGGATAACTGTTTTAAATTGATCTAAAGACAGCCAATTTTTAAAGTTCAGTTTCGATTGAAGGTGATTCCAATTAAACGGGGCTGCATACACAAAGGCTTTCTTACCAAATTCGGATTTAGCAAATGGAACAAAATAATTAAAACAATTTTGTGAACGTAGGAAATATTTCGTAACAGATTTCTGTTGAAGAAGACAAGAAAGATACGAGGGCAGCATCCCCAAGATGGCTTGGTAGATGATTAAGTACCAGTGTATTTTTCTCCTACTAGGCAAAGATGGCCAACCCACTCTGCTGTACAAGGTGCAATGATGATTTGAAGATTTACAGTTAGATTTACGGGAATATTATTTATATATATATATATATATATATATATATACATACATACATACAACCCTTATTTTTCATTCTTAATTAAAAATATTATTATGGTATTGTCCATTTGTGATAATTCCAGGTTGACCCTTATTTTTCATTCTTAATTAAAAATATTATTATGGTTGCGCAGGTTGTTTACACATTTAACTCGTGGCCATGAGAAATTATGTCGTTCCCTCAACATATGATCTCGAGGCCACGACTTTACATCGCGTGGCCACGACATAAGGATGACGTTACCTCGACAAAACGATCTCGTGGCCACAACTTATTATCACATTCCCACGAATTAATATCTTGTGGCCACGGCATATTATCACGTTCCCACGAGTTTATATGTTGTACTAAGTGAACCGAACATGTCCCCTCCTGGTCACTGTACTAACTGTCCAATGACAGTGAGTGTTACAAGTGAGAGAGGATTGGCTCTTCAAAATGAGGGGAAAGTTGATTGGTTGCTCCCACGTGTGTACTGTCCAATGGCATTTTACCACTCAATTGACAAATGGATAAAGAAAAGCATTTGGCAAACTGACAAAGAAAAGCAATTGGTAAATAGAGAAAGAAAAGCATTTGTCAAATTCTTTTTAAAAAAGCGATTTAAATGAGCATTTAAAATTATTTACCAATGAACTTTTTATTGTTTTATTGATCTACGTTTTAAAAAATGAATTAAATATCCCATTTCAAATTTGTCTATTTATTTATACATTCAAAAAAGATTTTTAAAATGTATTGTTTTATTGTTTTATTAAACTACATTTAAAAACAGGAATTAAATAAACAACTTTAAATATGTCTATTAATTTGCCCATATAAAAAGTGATTCATTTATATACATTTTTATGTTTGAATTATTAAATTAATTAATTGATTCTTCTTTTTATTTTTAAGTGGCACCCCTGGTCCTCCATATATATGCACGCTGAGGAGTAGTTTAAAAGACTGAACACTGAGGATGACCTTTTCCACCCGAATTTTTATTATTAATGTAGTAACTGTGCTAAATATAAGGATTATCTCGGACTGGCCATCGCGAGCAGCTGGGAAAAGTGAAATCCCGGTGGTCTGCCCAGCTTGTATTTACTTACTTATTCGTCCTCACTTTATTTTATTTATATAGCTTATTCTCTTGGCTTATTTCGATAGGGTTGGGTGAACCCAAATGATTACTGCGGGATCCAACATTCGATAATGAACTGAAATAAATCGTACAGTGCTCTTGACTTCCAGCACGAGCTATATGAAATATTGTAGGCTACTACAAATGAGAGCTAAAAACCTAACAATTTTTTTTTTGTATATTTTCGGTTGGTAGTCTTTTTATCTTTCATGCTGTATTGACGTGAAGCCTTTGCAAGCGCTGCTGCCCTCTGTCTGCTGCCTATCCCTCTGAAAACTGGGATGCATCCCCCTGACCAAGAGTAGACTATATTAATAAAAATTACTAACAAATAAATAGGTAAATACAAACAAGCTGGGCAATGTGGCAAATCAGCCAGCCCACCGGGATTTCTTTTTCCCGGCTGCTCGCGATGGTCTGCCATATAGTTATTGTATTAATTAGAGAACAACATGGCCGCCAAGGAGGTGAAATTCAGCTTAAATAATCATTTTAAATCTTTGGGGATTGTCAAGCCGAGATACACAAAGTGATCCCTGGTTATCTTAAATGGAATATTCTCCAAAAACACAGGTCTATAAGTATCAGAAAGAGGCATAAAATTACTCTTTGACAAATTAATTGTATACCCTGATAGTCTCCCAAAAGAAGTAATTAAATCTAAGAGAATGGGATCTGATCTTTCAGAATTCTGCAATATTACATCGTCTGCATACAGACTAATAAGAGCTTTCGGTAACACTTTACTTGAAGGGGTGTGCATAAGACTGACATGACATTTACATTTACATTTACATTTATTCATTTGGCAGACGCTTTTATCCAAAGCGACTTACAAGTGACTTACACCTTCATAATCATGACATGACACGTGTCATGAATATGAAGGAGGTTTTATGAATGTTTATGACAACTGTCATTAAGTGTCATTCGCTCAATTATGTCATTTTTAATTCAAAGATGACATTGTTTGAGATGTCCGAGTTATGACAACTTGACATAAACCAACACATCATAACCTGTCAGTGTCTTTGTCATGACAACTTGACATCATTTAGCTTTATGGGTTGACATTGCATTAAACTGTCATGTGGTTGGTTTTGACATGAGGCCATTATAATAGTGTCATGAATATGTATCTTGAGCTCAAGTACAGTGGTACAAATTGAACTTGTCATTAAAATGTCATTAAGTGACAATACTCTGACAAATAATTTTATAACAGCGTCATGACTATTTTTCATTTCATGTTTTTTTGTTTTTTTTTAAGTTTCCTCCAACAGAAGGTCAGATAATAGACAATTTCAAATTTCTTAAAAAAAAGATAAAATAATGGTAACACTTTATTTTAGGGTCTTTTAACTAGTTGCTTATTACTATTAGCATTCATATGGCTAAAATATTGGCTGTTTATTAGTACTTATTAAGCACATATTAATGCCTTATTCTGCATGATCTTATTCTACATTCTTAATCCTACCCAATACCTAAACCTAACAATTAACTATAATAAGCAGTAAATTAAGAGTTTATTGAGGGAAAAGTCATAGTTAATCGTTTATATATGTGTTCCCTATACTGAAGTGTTACCAAAATAATGTAATGTAATGTTAACCCATAAAGCTAAGTAGTTTTTTTAAGTTTGATAATTAATCTGCTATGTCATATTTATGACAGGTTATGATGTTTTGCTAATGTCACGTTGTCATGACAAAGACACTGACAGGTTATGATGTGTTGGTTTATGTCAAGTTGTCGTAACAAAGACATCTCAAACAATGTCATCTTTGCATTAAAAATAACATAATTGAGCGAATGACATTTAATGACAGGTGTCATAAACATGCATAAAACCTCCTTCATATTCATGACACGTGTCATGTCATGATTATGAAGGTGTCATGTCAGTCTTATGCACACCCCTTCAAGTAAAGTGTTACCGAGCTTTCTTGCCTCCTACTCCGAGACCTGTGATACCTGTATGATGCCTTATACTTAGGGCAAGAGATTATATATCGCAATGGCAAAAGGGCAGGTGAAAGGGGGCACCCCTGTTGCACTGAGCGATGTAAAGGAAACTCAAGCGACCTTGTCTGCATTAGTTAAAACTGAACACTTTGGTCTGGCACATATGTTGACCCATGACACAAATGTCTCGCCAAACCCAAACTTTTGCAGTGATCTAAACATTGTAAGGCCACTCAACCTGGTCAAAAGCTTTCTGCGCATCCAAGGACAGAATTGCTGCTCCATTTACATTTTTGAGTGAACATATATTGTACATATGTCCACATATATTGTATTGAGGAGGCGACGCACATTAAAGAAAGAGAATCTGCCAGGGATAAACCCGGTCTGGTCAGGATGAATGATGGAGTGTAGATGTTTAAGCCAAATAGCCAAAGCTTTAGTAATTACTTTCCTATCAAAGTTCTGAAGCGCAATTGGTCTATAGCTGGCCGGGTCGGTTTCATCTTTATTTTTCTTTAAAATGAGAGATATATATATGCTTCGTACAATTGTTACGTCCAGAGATGAAGTCTTTATTGATGTATATTTTCTTTAACGTGTGTTGTGTTTTTTGTCTTTGTTTCTTTCCTTTTTTTTCTTGGCTCCTCCTACTCAATCTGCTTGGCAGGTAGCTGATTGCGCCCAGCTGTACCTGCTTACCAATTAAGAGTGAGCCAGCATAAAAGCAGAGCTCCAGCTACCAGACTTGGAGAAAATGTTCCCCCAAGAGCTTTTTCCAGAGCGTTATCTTTGTCCTGCCTAGCCTGTTGCTGCAGTTATAATTGGTGGTTGTTGAGCTGCTTAATATTTTACTTTGGTATTGTAGTGTTTTCTTTTATTTGTTCATTGTGATATCCTCCAACACTTACTTTTACCATTTGTGTTAAAGTTAAAGAGATCATAATATCTTTCACCTTTATCTGTTTGTTTGTTTATCTTGCTTGGTTTATAGCTGCTACTACTAACATCCTGCTTAGCAGCTACTTTAATATTTGCCTATTTGTATTTTGCTTATTTGTTTTATTTGGAAGCTGTAGGGAGGTGGGCGCCATTTTTGTTTAACCCTGTTTTCTCCTGTTTTGGGGCCAGGAAGGGAGTTGGGGTACAATTACTTTCTTTTCTTTTCTTTTCTTTGTTAGTTTAGTTAGAGGTTTAAACTATTTCAGTTAGGTTCGTATTTTTGTTTATTATTTTGGCCTTGCCCTCTTCTGAAGCTATTGCTTCCTTTTTTCTTTTGTATTTTATTACAATACCTTTTTTTTTTTTTTTTTTTTTTTTTTTTTGTATTTGTTCCATGAGCTGTGAAATAAAAATCTTTTTTTGGATAACTTGTTGCTTGTGGTGCTGTGGCAGGACTCAGATTAATGCTCTTTTTAAAATATTTTACTTTTGTTGCGTCCACATTTACCCCTAGACCTATGTGGGACGTAACACAATGTATTAGGTAAAACGCTATCTTTTTTAGAATTAATTATCATTCTGAGGAGAAGCGGGGTGAGAATATCGCTGGCCAACCCTGCCACCTTCCCAGCTGGAAATGACTTAATGGCAGAGAAAAGTAAATCTCCTCCAAAGTAAAATCAGAGTCCAGGTCAGCCCTAGAGACATCACCAAGTTTAGGTATTTCAAGAGTCAAATGTGTTAAATCAGAGTGGCTGTACTGTTGGAAGTATAGAGTTCATTATAAAAAATCTTTAAAACCGGCATTCATGTCCTTGGGGTTAGTTAACAGTGTGCCATCCTTAGATTTGATGCAATAAATTGACCTTGGAAGCTTGAGCCCCTTTAAGTTGTTGTGCCAAGAGCTTATCAGGCTTATCCCCCGTTTGAAATGCCTCTGCTTCAACTGTACTCATACTTAAGCTTCTTTATCTTATTGTAGTCGTTAGATGATTACACCTGATATGCCAGTTCAAGGGTAGGAAGAACACTTTGTATCTCAAAGTCTTTTTTTCTCTGTTTTTCTTGGCAGCAGATTCGTAAGAAATAATATACCCACGCATAACCACCTTTAACGTCTCCCAAAGTATAGAGTCTGACACCTCCCTGTTGTCGTTGAACTCCAAAAACTCTTTCAACTTGATGGTAATGTATTCTATGAATTTACTGTCAGTAAGCAGAGATTATTGAAATGCCAGGAATAAGACCGCTTTGGGAGAAATAGGTCAATGGACATGGTAAGGGGACTGTGATCGGAGATCAATATGCTGTGGTACCTGGTATCAATAACATGTGAAATTAACTGAGATAAATAATATTTGTGGACATGTGAATAGTAAGAATAATGTCTGTCTACGGGGTGCTGAATTCACCAAATATCCACTAGATTTCTGCAATTAAGCAGATTATTTAAAACTTGCACTGATGCAATTCCAGGGGGTGGACGAGTGGACAGTGTTTAAATAAGGGTCTAGATAACTCAAATTTAAATCTCCCCTGATTATTATATTGGAATTATTACCATCAGGAAGTAAGTTAAAGACCTTTTTGTAAAAATTAGGATTCATCAGTGTTTGGACCGTAGATATTTAAGAAAGTCAGTGGGAAAGAATTTATGGTTACCAGAAACAATAATGCATCTGCTATAAGGATCAGTAATCATTGAAGAGAATTGGAATGAAATATTTTTTCGAAAGAGAATGGCCACACCGCGGGCATGAGAAGTGAATGGTGATTGATAAACTTGAGATATCCAACTGCAACACAATCTACGCTGCTCAGTAGCTTTAATATGGGTCTCCTGTAGAAAAATCACATCCGCCGATAATGATTTAAGGTTCCTAAATACTTTTTCTCTCTTTATAGCATGTCCTAGCCCCTTAACACTCCAAGAGACTAATGTCACATTCCTACCCCCAATCAGTACTCTACCAGAAAGACCTCTGCATATGGAAAGAGAAAAAAGGTTATTAAAATGGACATACACCTTTGCTAGCATTAAATGGTCAGCAGCATGAAACTGAACAAAACAGCAGGAGATACAAACAAGTGAGGAAATAACAAATAAGAAAATGACAAACTGGTCCAAGACAACAAGAACAACAACCCCCAACCTGGGAAAAATAAGGACATTTTTGCCTTTGTATTCGAGTGGTTTCGGCTGAAGAGAATGATGCGCTCGATCCACTTTAACCGGGTGAGGAAAATACTCTTCTCCGAGCAGTTGGGGAATCAACCTGGAGACAAATTCAGTGGGTTTACCGTCCTCCTCGTCCTCTTGTATCCCCACGATCTTAATATTATAATATAATTATTATTATACCAACATGTTACAAGAAAACAAAAATAATAATAAAGGAATGTGGAAAGTGTTGCGGGATGTTATGGGGAATAAAGTGATTAGTAGTTGCCCGCAGTATTTAATAAATGAACAGAACAAAGAAATCCGAGCAGAAGAAATGGCAGATGAATTTAACTCTTTTTTGTTAATATTGGGCCAAATCTTGTCAAATCTACCCATTCACAATATGGAGAGATAAATTCTAAAGGTGAAAGCAAAGTTGTACAGTCCTTGTATCTTAGAGAAGTTAGTGAGACAGAAGTAATTAGCATTGTGTCTAAGATAAAAAGTAAAAAATCGTGTGATAATGACAGTCTAGACATGTTTATTGTCAAGAAAACCATAGACTGTATTAGCAAACCATTAACATATATAATTAATCTCTCATTTAATACTGGTGTCTTTCCTGATAAAATGAAGGTGGCTAAGGTCATTCCACTGTTTAAGTCTGGAGACAGGTATAGTCTCACTAACTATAGGCCTATATCTTTGCTTTCTCAATTTTCCAAAATACTGGAGAAAATTTTTGTTAAAAGATTAGATTTTTTCCTTGAGAAACATTCATTGTTATCCGATAGTCAGTATAGTTTCCGGAACAACCGTTCAACAGCCTTAGCTTTGATGAAAATTACAGAGGACATTACAACAGAATTGGAAAATAAAAATATTACTGTCGGTGTCTTTATTGACATTAAAAAGTCCTTTAATACCATTGACCATGGTATTTTAATATCTAAGTTACAGGCACATGGAATCAGGGGTATAGTATTAAAATGGTTGACTAGTTATTTAGAAAACAGGGAACAGTATGTTCATTATCAAAATGTAAAAAAGATTCTATGTGGAGTCCCACAAGGTTCTGTATTAGGGCCAAGACTTTTTATTTTATACATCAATGATCTTTGTGAAGTGTCAAAAATATTACGTTTTGTTCTTTTTCAGATGACACAAATTTTTTTAGTTCTGGAAGACATTTAAAAATACTTCTGACCACAATTCAAAGAGAAATGGTCCTACTTCAGAAATGGTTCAAGAATAATAAACTTTTATTAAATTTAAGTAAAACAAAGTTCATGCTGTTTACAAAAAATAAATGTACCCAAAAAATCAATTTGTGTTTAAACGGAACTAATATTGAAAGAGTTTATGAATTTAGGTTTTTGGGGCTTCTCATAGATGAGAAATTAAAATGGAAGCCACATATCTCCTATGTAAAAAAGAAAGTTTGTAAAAACCTTTTTGTCTTGAGCAAAATGAAGTATATGTTAAACTACACTGCAATGCGAACTTTGTATTGTTCACTAATTTTACCATATTTTATGTACTGTTTGGAAGTGTGGGGTAACTCATATGTCACAAATTTAATGCCTCTAATTATTCTACAAAAAAGAGCCATAAGAATTATACATAGAGTTGCTCCAAAAGAACGCACCTCTGAACTGTTTCTGAAGTCAGGAGTATTAAAATCGAAAGATTTGGTTGTTCTGCAAACGTTATTAATAATGTATAAAGCAAGACATAGCCTGTTACTATGTGGCCTGCAAAGCCTTTTTGTTAAGAGCGAAAGCAGTAGGAGAGAACATGATTTCAAACAACCTTTAGTTAGAACTACTTTAAAACAAATCTGTATTTCTGTTGCAGATGTAAAACTCCTTGGAAGGAGATTTAAAAAATTGTTATAAATGCAAACAAAAAATGCAAACAAAAAATGGTTACATTTTATGAAAATGTTTAGAAAATGATTGTGTATATGATTGTGTATATTAGGCTATTGTAATTTTTGCCATCTGTATTTTTGTTACTTTTTCTATGAAATAAGAGTGGGGTAGGTTAAATAAGAATTTGTTCTTCATCCTACTCCCTACAGTTTGCACTGAATGTTTAATGTACGTAATTATTTTGAAAGTTATTATTATTTTTTTGATGAATTGGTGCAAGCGCAAATAAAGTAAAGTCTTCTTGACCGAGCTTCTAATTCCAACACTTTAGCTGTTACAGGTATGCTGGTGCAGAGATGAGGCAGATACGGATTTGATACAGATACTGGAGACCTCATGCAGGTGCAGGGAGAGGAGCGGACAGGAACGGAGGTCTCCAGGGCGGATCCATGAACCATGGCGGGTCAGGTGCAGCGGAGCCGAAAAATCCCATAGACTTAACATTGCGACGAACTTTGACGAGTCATAGCTCCTAGAGAGAATTTCATAGAAACATGTGGGTCACCACAATTGAAGAGGCTGGCAGGCTCTGTCAGATCATACCTCAAAATGGGGTGTAAGTTGTACCCCTGGGGCGCAAGAGCTGCCCAAAGTTGCCCCATAGACATGTTATGGTGAAGCCGTGCCCATGAACCAGGAAGTACTGTGTTTTTCCTACTATGGGAAATTACATAGGGATTTTGTATTGAACATAACTCTGAATCACAATGACATACAGACAAGGGGGTGGGCTCATTTTACTCAGGCAACCAATCAGTCTCTCAGGATCATTGTGAAGCTATCAAGCCACGCCCTAGCAACCATATAGAGCACCATAGCAACAAGTTCCATAGACTTCCATTGAAAAAGATCAAATTAATATCTTTGGATAGGAGTGTCATAGAAACATGAGGGTGGGCTCATTTGACTCGGGGCAGCAAACGGCCAATCACGAATCACCTTAAACACTTCATAGCCACGCCCTAGCAACCATTTAGAGCACCCTAGCAAAGCAAAGAGGGATACCTTCAAATCTGAATATCATAGAGGCATGGGGGTTGGTTTATATCATTCATACTGGCAAGCAGCCTTTGGTTTATCATTACTGGCAGCTGCCAAGCCACTCCCTAGCAACCAAACAGAGTACCCTAGCAACCGTTTATCAAGATCTATATCTCTGCATAAGAACATCGTAAAGACATGGGGGTTGGTTTATATTGTCAAGCAGCCTTTGGAGTATCATCATTGGTAGCTGCCAAGCCACTCCCTAGCAACCAAACAGAGTACCCTAGCAACCGTTTAGCAAGATCTATATCTCTGCATCAGAGCATCATAGAGACATGGCGGTTGGCTCTTTTGACTCATGCTAGTAAACTGGACTTCCAACATGCTACACATGCTAGTAGTGAATAGCTACATGCTAATAGTGATTAGCTAAGTGTTGAAGTGGGCTAAGAACATGCTAAGAACTCTATAGAAACTTCATAGTAACTATCTGTGACAACTACCAACCACCTAGTAACACCATAGCAACCACCCAGGTTAGCATAGCAACCGCCTAGCAACCATCCAGAACACCCTAGCAACCACCTAGCAACACCGTAGTGACCACCCCAGGTACCTTAGCAACTGCCTAACAACACCCTAGCAACCACCCAGGTTATCATAGCAACCGCCTAACAACCACCCAGAACACCTTAGCAACCGCCTAGCAACACCTTAGCAACCACTCCAAGTACCTTATCAACTGCCTAGCAACACCTTAGCAACCACCCAGGTTACCATAGGAACCGCCTAACAACACCTTAGCAACTAATGTGTTAGCATCATGCTAGTAGCATGCTAATTGTGTTAGCATCATGCTAGTAGCATGCTAATCATGTTAGCATTATGCTAGCAAACATGCTAATCGTGTTATCATCTTGTTAAAAACATGCTAGCAACATGGTAATCATGCTAACAGCATGCTAGCAACATGCTAATCATGTTAGCATATTTGTTAAAAACACACTAGCAGCATGCTAATGGTGTTAGTATCATGCTAGCAACATGCTAATCATGGTAACATGTGTTGTTACCAAACAAAGGGGAAAATATATATTTATTGTAGTGCTTTCAGCATTAACACGTTAATGCATTCAACTTTTTTTTCACTTTAATGCGTTCTTTAACGCAATTAATGCAGCATCCATTTTTTGTCATCCTTTGGCTAGTGTTACATTATATGATCATGTTCTTAGTCATGCAAATGCTTTTAAACCAAAAGAGGTGGTTAATATGAGATTTATGGGTTTATGTGAGGATTATTTTAAATTAAAAGTTATTTTATTTTTTGAAGACTAATAAATATATTTAAAAAAAAATGATAGCTTTCAATTATACTTTATGGTTGTGTGGCTATAATTAATGTTTAAAATTGGGTGGGAAAATCATTTTCATTGAGACATCAGTAACTGTATTGGTATAAGTGAAACTGGCCTTCATTCATAAAGAGATGCCATTAAACAAGTATTTAATATATACTGTCTTTATGTTGTTTCTTCATTAATTTGGAGAGTAACTGTGAAAATATGACATTATAAAATTTATTTAAAGCTTATAAAAACGTAAGCAACTTTTAATTGCAATTAAACACGATTAAGCATCTAGTTCTTTTTATTCATCGATTGACAGCACTAATGTATTGGTAAAAGCATTTGTTATTGCCGAAAATATGTTGAAAATTATGGGTATATCGGGTAACAGCAAAAATCCAAAATAGTGCACCCCTAGTGTTTAGTGATGAATGAAGAACAGAGGATTGAACTATTAATCACAGTCTGGAAAAATCCTTCACTAAGACACAGTATATTTCACTCACCCGGTTGTGTGTGTATCACTGTTGTTTCTCACAGGAGGTTGTTTAATGTCACACAGACACACTGAGGAATCATAAAAATAAACCCTAAATCCAGCATAGAGGGGTTCAGTGAATGTGGTGTTGAGTGTGTGTAAGTGTGTGAGTGTGTGTGTGTGTGTGTGTCAGAGACGCTGTAGAAGGACAGAGTGCCGGCCGACACGTCCACATACACTCCTACTCTCTTAGAGGATGAACTGATGACAGTTATATCAGTCCTGTTCTTATTGTGACAGGCAGTGAATCTGTTATTATAGCAGTCCAGACTCCAGGATTTGTCATTAGATCCAAACATACAGTCAATCAATCCTTTCCTGCTGATTCCTTTATATGCCACTGATATTTCAGTGTCTTTGCTCCATTCAGCCTCCCAGTAACAGCGTCCAGTCAGACTCTCTCCACACAAAACCTGAGGAACATCATCAAATCTCTCTGGATGATCAGGATATGGCTGCTTCTTTCTCACATATGTGATCTTCTTGTTCTTATCAGACAGAATGAGTTTGCTGTGTGCTGTGTTTGGATCCAGTGTGAGATCACAGGCGTCTGAACACAAGAAAAAAAAGAAACATTTCACTAAATGAGGCAAATCTACAACAAAAGACCAAAATGTTGTGTAGACCTACATTAGTGTAGTGCTGCTGTAATTCTGAACTCTCCACAATGATCCACACTATAAAACACAAACATGATTCATATTCGTATTCTAAAGTCAAGACAAAAAATAAACACATACAATCTGTTCTGTGATACAAACTTAGTTCACCCAAAAATGATAGATCATTTAGCCCCATTTAGACATTTCAAAACATCCTTTTGTGAAAACTAAAGACATACAGGTTTTCTATTCCATGAGGGTGAGTAAAGGCTCCAAATATATTTCAAATGAAATCGAAAAACAAACTGATGTAGCACAATTTCGGACAAAATCAGGCAAAAATTAAGTTTGGGTTCATATTGGGAGTTTGAAATGGCTTGCCAAAGCAAACTCTCAGGAAAAGTTTGCTTCAGCTGCAAAACACTACTACAGCAAAACATACTACCATTGGTCTATGACGATAACATAATAGGAGGTGTGCGCTGATATATTTTAAAGTATATTAAAATAGAAAACCATTATTTTAAATTGTAATAATATTCAACAGTATTGCTGTTTTTTTTTTTTGTAATTTTGATATACAGCATGATGAGCATGAGACTTCTTTTAAAAACATAATAGTAACGCGTCCAATCTTTTGATTGGTAATGTAATTTAAACTATAATACGCCTATACAAAATTTTCTTCACATGATGTGCAATAATGCGTGCATGCATGAGATCACAAAAATCATGTTTTTTTTTGTCAAGAGTGGACATTATATTAATGTTACTACAGCTGATATGATCCTGTTATCAGAGGGTTTTTTCACATAGCCTACCTGACTGAAAGGGTTCATTATATGGGTCATTATGCAGGTCATTATGCGGGTCTTTGTTTTCTCAGGTGTGAATCACAGCATTACTCATGAAGATTCACACCTCCACGCATACTTTGTGTCTTGACAAAAAGTGTCAATCAATATATCAATCATTTTGAAGCAAAAATTCTAGTCTACAACCTCCAATACCCAGAAGTCTTGTAAACACAGATTTAATATTTGTTTTTTGGCCTTATTTCAGTGACTTTTCAGTGTTTTTTTGTTTTTCAATAACCAGGCATAAACGTTTTTCCTTCAAAAATACAAACATGTATTTCGTGCTGAATACAGTGTAATGACACTTTTCCCATTAATATGTTTATGAACAACTGAAAAAAGCACAAATGTCAGGGCATGTCAAAACTTGCCCTTAATTTAGGTTAATTTACAGAGTTTGTGCTAACATACCAATGTTGTTATGATTAAACGCTTGTCTCATGCTTTCTATAAAAAATGCTTGCTGTTTTCTTATCCACCCTGCAAAGGGTGGGCCAACTCCATATTAAACCTTACAGAATAAGAATGGGATATCATTAAAGTTGTGCACATACAGGAAGGCGTCCCAAAACTTTTGGCAATATAGTGCACTATGATAATGAATATGCACGATATTGTTATCGTGAGCACTTCAAAATACCATAAATAATTTTGTTTTACAAATTATTAAAATTTTTATAATGCATTTTAAGTATAATTTCCCCACCAGCCTTATAAAATGCACAACACTGCTGTATGCTGAGTAAAAGGGACATGTGCACTCAGATGTAACCAAGCCCAATGTGCATGAGAAGCACAGGGTGGAACAAGTGAATGAGACGGATCATTTACATTTACATTTATTTATTTGGCAGACGCTTTTATCCAAAGTGACTTACAAGTGAGGAATACAACAAGCGAGTCGTCATGACGAGGCAAATAGACACAAGAAGTGCTCACAATACAAGTTTTAGGCAGTGCTCAGAGTATCATAAACTACAATAGAGAAGGATTAGAGGAAGTGAAAGGATAGGTATAAGAAGTTTTTTTTTTCTAAGATGAGGTTAAGTGCTCACGAAAGAGATGAGTTTTCAGCTGTCTTTTGAGAACTTATTCAATCAACATAAAAAATGTAACAATGATCAGTTGTATTTCTTAATATTAACAAAAAAAAACCTTCTGTGACAAATTTAGCTATTGCTCAATCTTAGTTAATGCATTAACTAATGCTAAAAACGAGACCTTATTGTAAAGTGTTGTTCTTTACAATGAAAAATGTTCCTTTATTTTTTTTGTGTGTGTTTTGCATTATTGTATTTAAACAGAGTTCTTTTTGTCGTAAGAAAGAGATAAATTATAAGAAATAAAGAGTTCTTAAACCTCTTATACTATGACAACACGTTTGCAACTTATTTCAAGTGATAATACCGTACACTGTGATTAAAGCTTCAGCAATTATTGCAACATGAAAATTTGATACTGTCCCATCACTACAGACTTCATTTATAGAGGTTTTTAGGTCTCAGACGTATCTTTTTAACTTAGATTTTGAAGGTAGGGATCTTGAGTAATTTTCTCTGTGTGTCTAGGCACAATATATGTTATTGGCTATTTGTGTGTAGGCATGTTAATTGTTAATTGATATTTGGTATAGTTTTATTATATGCCTTTTACCTTTTATTATTTACTCTTTAAATACTCATCTTCTAAGCTAATTTAGAAGCATTTTGGGCAACGTGTTTTTAAATGTGCGATGAAAATAAATAAAAGTTGAACTGTATCCAAAATAGAGTAACCAACTTTTGATCAGATCACTAAGGCAGATATTAATACCAGATGTAAACCGGGACTCTTATTTCCTCACATTACTTTAGGATCTGCAGTGAGCAGTTTGGATCCTTTAGTTTGTCAGAGAGCAGCTTGACTCCTGAATCTCCTGGGTGATTGTAGCTAAAATACAGTTCTCTCAGGTGTGATGGGTTAGAACTCAAAGCTGAAGACACATAACAACAGCCTTCCTCTGTCACCATACAGCCAGACAACCTACAGATACATACAGTTAGATGATATACAGACAAACATCAACATTATGACCGACAGACTGTAAATAATCTCTCATATGTCCTTAGTACTTCAGTATCTGCAGCTGACAGTTTGGACTCTTCAGTCCATCAGAGAGCAGCTTCACTCCTGAATCCTGCAGGTCATTGTTACTCAGGTCCAGCTCTCTCAGGACACAATTTTGGGATTGTAGAGCTGATGACAAACTCTCACAATCCTGACCAGTGAGATTACAGCCAGCAAGACTAAAATAGAGTAAATACAGCACAATAAATTGGGATTCAATGTGGTTTTCTTTAAAGGGGCAGCTCCTTAACAACTAGAAAAATTTAATGAGTAAATAATTGGCAATACAAAATAATTCAATAAAAAAGTAAAATAATGTGAAATATTTGGTCAAACTGAATATAATCCACAATTTGTAAACAGCATTAACATTTTAAAATGCTTTCAGTCCACACTGTTTTCCAAAAATTGTTTGTCTACACTATATCATCTGAAATACTTAAATCCCTTCACAGTGCCAGAGTAGAGCATCATAAAGGCTCAATAAGATGCAAAAAAGCAAATTATTACCATATTTCCTGGGATTTTCCAGCTATCAAGAAATAATAAAAAAGGGTGCACATTGCCTTACAATATATTTTTAAAAGTGTAAATGTGTTTCTTCACTTGGACAATTACATTAGCTGTTTCCATCCACCTATTTTTATGTGCATTTTGGGATATCACATAAAAAAAGCCTGGATGAAAACGCCAAGATGCGCATAAATTCTAAAAACTGCACTTAAAAATTGTATGTTAGATGATTAGATGATTTTTTATGCAATATGAAAACATGAGTATAAACTATTATGGAAACACTTTTACATAATAAATTCCTTAATACGCATCAAAAAAGACATGGATTATCTAGTGGACTGATCTTGTTGAACAGCATCTGAAATGCAATCCCTGGGATCGAACCCATGACCTTGGCATTGCTAGTGTCACACTCTAACCACTGAGATACAGGAAAGCTTATACAGCAGCAACTTATGTTTTTCTTTCATTTCTTAAATTTTTCTTCAAGTTATTCAGGAAGATACTTTTTTTCTGTTCAACTCACTAAAAGGAAACATAGCTACTGTCTCAGTTTGGATGGAAGGAAAACTTGTAAAGAAAAGGTTTTGAAATTTATACAAATATGGTCGCCACTTAAAATTGAGTAAACAAGTCTTCCACTCTGAGGTGTTGGTTTGACTACAAAAACAAAGTTGTTAAAGCAGTGATCAGTTCCAAAAATATGATCTCTCTTGTTGTGGCAGCAGCAATCGAGAAAAATGGTGCAGGAAACAGACACGCAGTTACCATAGCAACAGTTACAATTCAATGCAATATGAGTGCAACAAATACAATTGCAGTTTCTGCACACTAAATGCAATCTAGTTCCTTTAGCTGAACTGCAACAGAGTTTAACACTCACGGGTCAGTAAAGACGTTGACACCTTTTTTGCTTTTTTTCTTATCAGGATTCTTAACTATTAATGATTAAACACTCACAGAGATTTCCTGCAGTTGATCACAGCTGGTATCAGTCTTCTTCTACCCTCATCTGATGTGTTGTATTTCTTGAGGTCCAGCTCATCCAGCGACTCCTTTGATATCTGAAGCATGTAGGCAATTGTTGAGCAGTAAACAGGAGAGAGTTTTTCCTCTGAGTGTTTGTCTGATTTCACAAACTCCTGAATGTCTCTGGACAGAGTCTGATCTTTCACTTCCAGCAGACAGAGGAACAGATTGATAGATCTTTCAGTGTAGAGTCCATGTCCATCTTTGATCTTCTCTTTAATGTAATGTGTGGTTTCTCTGACACTCTCTGAGCTGTTCTCTCTGTGTGTCAGTAGATCCTGTAAGAGTCTCTGATTGGACTCCAATGAGATGCCCAGCAGGAACTGCAGAAAAAGATCCAGCTGTCCATTCTCACTCTCAAGGGCTTTATCTACTGCTGATGCAAGTAGATCATACAGAGAGACATTCTCATATCTGTATAATCTGAATTTATACAAAAACAACTGCAGTGGTTCCTTGTTCTTTGTTAAATAGCAGTAAAACACATAGAAAGCAGCAAGAAACTCCTGAACGCTCAGATGAATGAAGCTGTAGACTTTCCTCTGATGAATCAAAGATTCCTCCTTAAAGATCTCAGTGCAAATCCCAGCAAACACTGAGGCATCAGTTATGTCTATGCCGCTCTCTCTCAGGTCCTCCTCATAGAACATCACATTGCCGTTTATCAGCTGCCTGAAACCACTTCAGCAAGTTTCACAATCACTTTTCTGTTGGACTGCAGCAGTTTCTCTGGATCTCTCTCTTCATACTCATGATTCCTTGTGTTGATCTGAATCAGCAGGAAGTGGATGTACATTTCAGTCAGAGTTTGAGGGATTTCTACACTCAGATCTTCTTTCAGGAGCTTTTGAAGCACAGTGGATGAGATCCAGCAGAAGACGGGTATGTGGCACATGATGTGGAGGCTTCTTGCTCTTCTGATGTGTGAGATGATTCTGCTGGCTTGATGCTTGTTACTGATTCTCTTCCTGATATATTCCTCCTTCTGAAGCTCACTTAATCCCTGAATTTCTGTCAGACGGTTGATGTATTTGGAGGGGATCTGATTGGCTGCTGCTGGTCTGGAGCTGATCCAGATGAGAGCAGAGGGAAGTAGCTTTCCTTTCATGAGGTTTGACATCAACACACCCACTGATGAAGTCTCAGTCACATCAGAAAATTTCTGAGCATCTGAAAACATCAGTGTGATTCTGCTTTCATCCAGACCATCAAAGATGAACACAACTTTACATTCCTTATAAATCTTTGAGTCCAGATCTTGAAGTTCAGGATGAAAGTCCAGCAGAAGCCTGTGAAGACTGTACTGATGATCTCGGATCAAGTTCAGCTCTCGAAATGGAAGCACAAATATGAAATCTACATCTCGATTGGCTTTTCCCTCAGCCCAGTCCAGAATGAACTTCTGCACAGAAGACGTTTTTCCAATACCAGCGATGCCTTTAGTAAGAACAGTCTTGATTTGGTCTTTCTCCTCACATCCTGATTCAGGTGAGGCTTTAAAGATGTCATTGAAGTCAATAGGAGTGTCTTGTGAGCATTGGAGGAGGAGGGTTTCATTCTCTTGGAGTTTCATACCCTCAAGTAATCTCTCAAACTTGTTCTTCATGCTGCTTTTGTGCTGGTTTTTGACTTTCTGTAGTTCCTCATTCAATTGTTGATTATGTCTATTCAGGGATGCTGAAATGGTCATGTTGTCCTGACAGAAGACTGAGGAGTCTCCTCCTGAGATGCTTAAGCCTCGATCCACTCTGCTGAAAAAACAACAAACAGATTTAAAATTGAAATAAATGATTTAAATGTATAAAAGTCTGTTTGTTCAGTTTGTTCTGGTCAAGTCTGTTCAAGTCAAGTCTGGTCAGGGCAAGTCTGGGCAGGTCATGTCAGGTCAAGTCTGCTCAGGTCAAGTAGGTTGCTTTGTTTGTTTGCTCACTTTTGATTCAATAAACTGCACTTGGGTTCATCATCTCACCTTCAGTTTGGACTGTGTTATGTGTCTGAACGTCGCTGAGTGTTTACTTGTATCGTGTAACGTTGTGTGGAGCAAAAGTTGTGTATGAAGTGCTCTCTCTTTCTCTCTTGCTCTCCCCCTGTTGCTCCGTGCTAATTGTTGTGAACACAGGTGCAGCTGTTTATGTGGGTGGAGCCGGGAATCATTCAGTGAATAAAAGCTTGGAGGGAAGACTGCTCGATGAGTTCCCTCTCCTGCTTCCTGTTGTTGTACCAGCCGAGTGTGTGTGTGACGCTGCTGGATTAGCCTTTAAAGTAAATCCTGGTGTGGAGTACAAATTGTTAGCGGTATAGGCCGGTAAATGTTCAATTGCCCTTTCCTATGCAGACCGTTTGTTAGTGGGAGGCCCTTTTTTGTTTAATTACTATTTTTCTCCTTTTTATCCTGTTAGCAGGGAGGTAAGACTTGTGTTTTTCTTTTGTTATCTCTTTTCCAGGGAAGATCTTTAAAAGTAGGTAGATCCCCATCTTTTGTTTGTTGTTTTGGCCTACCCACGGACTTAAAGCCATCCTTTTATTTTCTTTAAGAAATAAACAAACTTCCTCTCTGACTCAACTGGTGACATTGTGGGGTTTGTGGGAGCAGGAGACGGGACTCCTCAGTATTAGGACAGGAAATTCATATATTAATCTTGTAAAAATGTTTTATTTATATAGCGCCTTTCCAGAGCTCAAGGATGCTTTACAGGATACAATTAACAAGGAAGAGATAATACAAGTAGACAATGGTGAGAAACAATAATGGAGAGGGAAGTATACAGAAAAATAGAGTCAAGTACAAAAATACAAAACAGGACTTAAGAGACATAACAACAATCAGAGAACTATTAGTAATGATGCAGAGCAATCAATTAATCAAATCAGAGGTATAACATTCAGAAAACAGGTGAGTTTTGAGTAAAAAGTTTGAGTTTGAGTTTAAATTCAGAGATATTATTAACACAAAAGAGTGAGCGGGGGAGAAAATTCCAAAGTTTGGGAGTGATAGTACTAAATGATCTGCCCCCAATTGAAAAGAGGCGATGTCGAGGGACAACGAGAAGGCCAGAGTCAGAGGAACGTAATGAGCGAGTCAGAGTGTAGGGGATGAGCATATTACAGAGATAAGGGGGAGCCAAGCCATGCAAAGATTTAAAAGCGAGCAGGAGAATTTTGAATTTAATACGGAAGGCAACTGGAAGCCAGTAGAGATCATACAAAATTGGGGTGATGTGAGCAGAACGCTTGGTATGGGTATTCTAGCAGCAGAGTTTTGAATGTATTGTAATCTGGAAATGGAGCTGGCAGGTAGACCAATGAAAAGGGCATTACAATAATTAAGGCGTGATGAGACAAATGCATGGATGACAGTTTCAGCGTCTTTGGTACTGATGAAGGGTCGGGCAATTCGACAGAGTTGGGCAATTCGACATAGATGAAAGAATGCAGATTTGGTAATAGAGGTAATATGAGACTGAAAGGAAAGGGTAGAGTCAATGATTACACATAAATTTTTAACAGTATCGGAGGTTTTAATGTGAGAACCAGCAACTTCACAGATGAAAATGGTAGAAATATTGCTGGTAAGTAAGGGAGTTCCAATGAACTCCAATCTTGTATGTCTTTCACACAAGCAGAGATTTTGTCTGTTTGGGGAGGTAGAGTAGGTGTGCAGATTGAGTATAATTGAATGTCATCAGCGTAGAAATGATAGATGAGACCATGACGTTGTAAAATCTGACCAAGTGGTATGATGTAAATTATGAATAATAAAGGCCCGAGAACAGATCCCTGGGGAACACCTCACTTCAGGTGGAGAGTAGGTGATCGAAAATCCTTAACTGAGATGTAAAATTGTCTGTCAGAGAGATAGGAAGAAAACCAAGAAAAGAGCAGTATCAGAAATACCCAAATCAGAGAGACGAGAAACAAGTAATTTATGGGAGGCGGTATCGAAGGCAGAGCTGAGGTCAAGTAGGAGAAGTATAGACAGAGAACCAGAATCAGCAGAAAGCAGTAGATCATTCACTACCTTTACAAGTGCAGTTTCAGTACTATGGAGGGGGCGAAAACCAGAATGAAAGGGATCGAAGAGGTTATTTTCAACTAGAAAAGACTGGAGTTGGGAGGCAACAGTGCTTTCCAGTAATTTAGCTATGAAGGGTAAATTTGAAATAGGACTAATTAGGGTAATTAGATAGAACTGAGGGGTCGAGGTTGAGTTTCTTGAGAACAGGGGTAACTGCAGCAGTTTTGATTGGCAGAGGAAATGAAGCAGAGTTAAGAGATGTATTGATGAAGTGAAAGATAGGTGCAGAGATGGAAGAATGGCAAAGTTTCAGGAGAGACGTAGGAGCAGGATCAAGTTGACAGGAAGAAGAGTTGGATTTCAAGATTAACTTAGAGACAGAAGATGGGCTTGTCAAAGAAAAACAAGACAGAGTTTGACTAGATAGAGTTGGTGGATAGTTGAGCTTTGTATCAGTAGAGAAGCACTGGTGGACGGCATCGGTCTTTTCAAGCAAATAATCCAGAAAAAAACAGCAAAGCTCATTAGAAGCTATGGAGTCTTGAGGTGTAGGTTTAGTAAGCTTATTTATTGTATTGAATAATGCTTTTGGCCTGTTACTTAATTTATTAATTGTGGCAGAGACAAAACTAGAGCGAGCTGAGATAAGATGATTATCTCAAGATGATCAAGAAAAGCTAAATAATGTACAGTAAGACCAGTTTTTCTATAGAGACGCTCTACCAGTAGCCTTAAGAATATGGAGCTCAGGGGTATACCAAGGAGAAGAGTGTGTGGAAGGGACACTTCTGGTCTTAATAGGAGCGTGCTGCTGTAAGATTTCAGAAATTATGGAGTGATAGTTAGATAATATCATGGAGGGAGAAGAAATATCAAAGACATCTGAGAGGTTCGAATAAACAATATAGCTACAGAATGATGCAGTATCAATAGCTTTCAGATTGCGGTATGAAATAAGTTTTAAGACCTTTCTTACGCATAGGCAGACTTAAGCTAAAATCAAGAAGTTTGTGATCAGAGATACCAGTGCCGGAAGAAGAGATGGAACAGATATCAACCCTTGATGTACATATATCAGATCAAGGATATGACCACGAGTATGGGTAGGAAAATGAACATGCTGAGTCAGATTAAAACATTCAAAAACAGACATTAATTGATTAGTATTAGAGCAAACAGTATCGCCATGAATATTGAAGTAACCAAGCAGATATACACATACACATACACATAAGACATACACATAACACATTATCTACCTCTATAATTCAAATAATGTAAATTGTTAGGCTGCATAAATTGTCACCCGGAACCAAGAACACTTCCCATAACACCTGATGTACTCGCTACATCATAAGAAGAATGGCGTCTATGCTAATATTAGTCTCTCTCTACCAGTATCAGAAGAAGAGATGGAATATTTATATGCTAATATTAGTCTCTCTCTGTTTATCCCGAGGATTATCATAGTCTGCCGCATAAAGATCGAATCCATATCAGATGTAGGACCTGTGCATAATCATGATGACAACACAACACTAAAGTGTTAGCAGAGATTGTGTATACTAGACATTTGGCAATGTCACTTTGTAAAGAAATATGCTTGCGCACATATGTATTCAAACGTGCATACCTATAGACTAAACAGGTATTATGAATGTGCATGCTGTCACTATTATCGCAGATTAACTTTATTAAACTTTACACAGAGATGATTACAAATCTTTTTGATTTGTTTTCAAATCTTTTCAAAAGCTTGCACATTGGACCCTATTTCAAAGTTTGTGACGGCCAGAACTCATTAAAAGTTTTCTCAAAAAAGTTTTCTGTTTTTAGCTGAATAAGGTGTCATGTAAGTTAAGTTAAACTAATGATTTTTACAATGGAAATTAATCAATAAAACGTAAGTGGCACATTCCAAGGACTAGAATCCATGAACAGCATTATTAAACACTTTTCTGAGGCTGCACAATATATTAAAAGCATTTAAAAACTATATTATAGTATAATGGTATTGTGAATTCACAAAGGCTGTGATTCAATTAAATCAATATTTTTTCAATATTAGTTATGTGCATCTCCGAGTGGCTCATTCACAGTAACTGCTTCTCCACATTAACTTTTATCGTTTACGTGAGTGGAGTGTCTCAAACTGCATCTCTGCACATACTGTGAGTTTGTGTCGCTTATGACGTTCATCTGGGAACACTATGTGCACCATTTAATCAGATTCGTAAGGTAAATTATTTATAAAACCTGTGCCAACATATTTCAGTAGCTGTATCATTTCTTTCGTAAAGAAGTGGCCAAATATTAAAGATTAAGTTAACATTTTAATTAAATGTTGGTTGGCCAATATTGAATATTAAAGGATTTGATTTCAAATACTCGAATAACTGTAGAAATAACCAAGTGATTACTCGATTATCAAAATAATGTTTAGTGACATCCCTACTCACCTGGTGTCAAAGGTCACTGCTTCATCTTTGAATTTAGGAAGATCAGGCAGTGATTTTAACCTCATTAGAGTCACATTGGAGTCTACAGATGAAGATATCACTCTATCCAGACAGAAATACAGAACATAGAAATAATGTTTTACATTTATAATGAGTCGGTCTGTTGTCTCTAATACTGAATTTTTATCTCACCACCTAAACACTACATCACTGGGGTCAGAGGTCACTGCTTCATCACTGGAGTCAGAGGTCACTTCTTCATCCCTGAATTTAGGATGATCAGGCAATGATCTGTGACTCTCCATTGACATACAGCAGGGTTCTGGAGATGAAGATCTCTCCCTGCTCCATATGTTCCCCATAATGAGAAATTAACTTCAGACCTGCATATGGAAACACTGAGAACAAAACATACATAACATTTTGATTATTCCAGTAAGTACAGTAAAACACACACACACACACAAAACATTCTTGAGATTTATGTGCTTCAGATTTTGTAGTTGCAGCAGTTTGTGGAGGATCCTTTTTTCTGAAGTCCATAAAGTACTTCAACAGCCTGAATCTCTCACTGTTCAGAGGTTCATGTGTTTCTGCTGCTGTAAAATGACTCACTGACAGATTCTCTGTGCCAGCCCTCACATCAAACTAACTGATAATCACATTTGATTAATAACTCTCTGAACGCTTCGACGCAGAGTCTGTTTCTAATGCTTAATAGTGGTTCTCCATCCAAAATAACGAGTCTCAATGTATTCAAGTGATGCAGTTAAACAATCAGATGAAAAAACAACAACTATGAATCGCATCAAATCAGATTTAACTGTCAGCATATGAGTCCAACAGATTTATTATTATTTGTAAACAGTGATGATTGTTATTGTTTCAGGAGTGTCAATGAACAATGTGTTTCCTAGAATAAAGTGTGAGGAACAACAGCTAAAGGTTAAACACAAAGTGAAGCTAACCGATGGCTTAATTGCGTCTCAGTCTTTGTCTGGCATGAGAAAAATAATAATGAGTTACAGTGCGGTTTATACTACAAATATCTTTATTAAACATTAATTTACAGCATTTACAGTAGCCACTGTTCAGTCCAACTCAACTGTTCCTAATGAGAGTCTTTACCCCTCATTAAAGCTCCAGATCAACCATCATTTCCAACATTTAACACAATGATCAGACAAGAAATTCAACTATAAATAAAACACATCTATATGAACTATTTTGAATTGGTTAATTAAACACACATAAGACAAAATGACAATGAATAACACTAACTACACAAATGAAAAAAGACAATAATTAAATGCACAAATGTGTCTCATCAAGTTTCACTGCACTTAATGGACTTTAATCTCAATCTGACATCAAGCCTAGTAGGCTATATTTCCTGACAAGCCAATGTATTTTGTGAAAGATTATCACAGCAGTGACACTGATGAAGTGATGAAATCAAAATGCAAAACTAGCAGGGCTGAATTATTTGTGAAATATAAATTCAAGTCCTACAGTTGATATTACAATTTAGTTTTCGCCTCATAGTGCAGCAGATAGATGAACTGTAGTGAACTGTTTTATTGTACTGAGTGTTGATACACGGACTTTAGGTTTGAGCCAGATAACACACCCAGTGTCACATGATCTCAGTGATCTTCAGTTCAAATGTTTTTTTTTCACAAGTTTCAAACTTAGAGGGTAAGGCATATTCATAACAAATCTGTGGATCATAATTCACCTCATCATTAAACCTGAGCTTCTACTAATCTTCCCTTTTCCAGTAGATGAGAGGCTATAATGTGTTAGAAATGAAAATAGAACGATCATGGGAGTCATAAAATTCAACATTTAATATCATTACAATGCAGTTTAAATTTATCAAGTTAGACTTCATAACAATGCATATGACAAAATATTATACAATACTATGAGAAGACTTTAGAAGACTATCTGAACTTACCTTGACAGTTCAGTCTCTGAATGATGTCTTCTCATCAATATAGGTTTAAACAGTTAAAATGATTAACTAGAGGAGTTTATCCAGCAATCACACCACTTGACAAACAATGTTTCACAGTTCACTTTCCACAGACAGACTGAATGTCCTCGTCCTGTATATATTCAATTACATAGACAGACATGTATTGTGTGTTAAACAGGACGGTCCACTCTGCACTTAATAAATCTCAATCTTTACCAATAGGTTGAATAGGTCATATTTTATCAGTCTTATACAGCTAAAAGTGAGGACATTACTATCTTATGTTTTATAATTTAACAGATTTTATGATTAAATGACCTCAGAAAAGCTCCTGTCAGACTCTCTTTGCATGTGTTGCATGATTCAAGTTTAATGGTTTCTTGTCTCGTGTGCCCACACACTCCCAGAGCCAATGTGATGCGGTGTCTGGGGAGTGATTGGGGGTTCAGATGCCTTGCTCAAGGGTATGGTATCGTGTCAGATAGTGGATTGTAGTGTCCTGAGGAAAAATTCAATTTCAACAACATGTACACTTTAAACAAAAATGGTGCTAAATAGCACTAAAAGTGGTTCATTGGCTTGTAATCATAGGGGAACCACTTTAAGTGCTATATAGCACCTATCTTTAAAGTTTCTATACAGTACCGTTGTCAAATGGTGCTATGTAGAACCATAAGAGTCTCAGTGAAAACAGTGAAATGCATGGCAGCACATGGAGCCTAATGTTTAATTGTTTAATGAAAATAATGGTTAATGATCGTTAAAAAATAAACAGTCAATGACTGGCAGAAGCATCTCCCAAACTGTAAAATTAAGGTAATTTAAAAATTAAGTTTTTTTTTATTTTTTTATTTAAATGTTTTTACAAAAACAATTACTTTACAGATATTAATCAGGATTATTATTGTGAAACATTGTCTGTGAAATGCCAATCTCTTGCAATCAAGTCTTTACAGCACACATGCATGAGTTAATCAGCAGTTACACAGTTACTGCCTTTAAATAAATCAACATCAGTGTTTCTCAGCTCATCATTGACTGAAGTAGACTCTACACTTCAGAACAACGGTGACCCACAAAACACAGATAACAGAAACAAAACATTAAACACTACCAGATCTCTCTAGAGCACAGCATCTTCACTTATTACAAACCAGTATGACTTTATTTCTTTCATACAAAACTTCTATTTTATATCTGCACTGAAACTGTAATTTTGACCTTCAACCGTTTGGAGGCCATTGAAGTCCACTATAAGGAGAAAAATCTTGGAATGATTTCATCAAAAACCTTCATTTCTTTTCGACTGAAGAAAGAAAGACATGAACATCTTGGATGACATGGGGATGAGTAAATTATCAGGAAAATTTTATTTGAAAGTTGACTAATCCTTTAAGGCTAAAGTATGTATGGGGAATTTGAATTTAAAATATATAGAATATTAGTTTTTGTGCATTATCCCATGACAGTCTTACTTTACAGCACATTATTCAGAATGTCTACCATTCAGAATATTTGCCATGCAGCGAAATATCTAAATTATTCTAAAATTAAATACTGAGACAACAAAATAAAGTTTACAAAAAAGAACTTTCATTTGATAAAGAATATATTAAATGTTCCCTCATTGCAGTTCTGTCACAACTCTCTGAGTTTTTGGCATGGTAATGGGTATGACAATGTTGATATGTTTGGTCTTGGCAGAACAGATCTGCTACGCTGCTGCTGCTCTTGATTATTGCTGTTGTTGCTGCAGAGCAAGTATAGGACTTGCAAGACATGCGACTCTATACAGGTGGAGCTGGGGAAGGGAGGTATTCTGAAGCGTGCTGCACTGCTAAGGCAAATGCTACTCATGTATTCGAAGTTTGAGCATGCAAGCTCATTGGCTACTAATACAGCAGGAACCAATCATCTGTGTCCTATAGATAATGATTTGATTACAAGCAGGTTGAGTTAAAGGACCTATTAGCCTGCCCATTAGAGTTTCATGACAGAACATTGTATTTCATCAAACTCTGTGTGTTTGCAGAGGAACATTATTATATGAGAAAAAAAAGCTGGATTATATTTGCCACAACTATACTTTATAGTAAAATTCTTAATTTCATAATTTATGTACAAAATGAAACAGAAAAGTTGGCTCACCAAAAATAGAAAAATATTTATTTTATGTTCTCACCACAGGTGATGCTTCGAGCCTAATGGCTCTTCATCAGTCAATGAACACAAGAGCTGCATCTAAAATCACATGCTTCCCTACTATTGAGTAGGTGAAAAACACTGAGACAAAAGAAGTGTGTCTGAATTCACAGTACTCATAAAACAATATCAAAACGTACACGGATGACCTGCTACATCTGGCGAGATTCTGAAGTTTGCAAATGATGGACACTTTCCTATCCCATGAGGCCATGGGAGAGGATATATGAATATATGCCCTTATACACACAAACCCGTATCACATAATCCCACATGACAAAAAAAAAGGGCAACAAACAAATCACATAACTAGAATAAAAGTGAAAACATCAATTAGCTGAAAACAAACATATACATATCAAGAAATACCTGAAAATATGAATCAATCAAAAAATTTCAATCAGAAAATGACTGCAAGAAAACAAAAAAAATACCAACAACATAACGAACATAATGCAATAAATCCACACATACAGATCAATAACATAATTAAAGAAAAGGCTGAATATCAAATTCTTCATTGAGACCATTAGATTATAATGGATTCAAAGTGTAAATCCAATATGCTTCACGTTTTAAAATCTTTTTTTATATATATCACCCCCACATCGAGGAAGTTTAACATCTTCAACACCAACGTACTGCAAAGTCAAATGTCTTAATTCTAAAAAGTGTTGTGCCACTGGACACAAGAAGTTTGTGTACATCTCTGTGAGAGTTGTTGGTCTCTCAAGCCAGCAGAGGCTGAAGAACAGTGAGAGATCCAGCAGAAGATGGGGATGTGACACATGATGTACTCCTGGATTTCCTGATGTGACGGATGATGGTTTCAGTTTTCAGATTTACTGTCCTCTGTAGCCGAGTCTTTGAGAAAGAGGAAAAGCGATAATAGGTCAAAGAGTAAGAGATCTCACGGATTCTGGATTCAGAACTACGAACTGTGTTTGGACTGAAATGCCGTTACATCTCAGGTGTGCATTATTTACTGATGGACCAGAGTCAATTTTTCCACTTATTCTATGCTACCCACACCACAAGACATTGTTCTGATGTTGTATTTCAAGACATTTGTCAGGTTTTTGTCCTTAAAGCTCTCTTGTGTGTAGGACTAATGCCTTCCGTTGCTAATTACAAAATGTCAGAGCTAGTAACAGAGGCTTGAGCCACTGATAGAAGACTAATGCAGTTATTAGTACAGTTATTGGAGAGAGGCATGTGTGAATGACCTCAGTCTGTGTGTCTCTCAACAGTGTTCGACAGCAGCCTCTCTAATAGTGAAACTGTAAGCTTATCTGCTTCAAAAACAGCAGTGTTTTTACCTCACTAGTGAGAAATGTCATCTATCTTTAAAGTTGCCAAACTATTTTACTGATGAATTTGTCAGAGCAACGTGGTCAACACGAGTCTGTATGAGTGTGTGTCCGTACTGTACGAGTGTGTGCGTTTCAGTGAGAGAAAGACAGTATGTGCTTTCCATATAGTAAAACATAATTTTGTGGTAAAAAACATGGAAATAATTTGTTTTTATCATATTGTTTACTATATTTATTAGCTTGATCAGTGTCATTGTGAGTTTTGTTTCTTTTGCTATAGAGTGCCCCAGGGATGACGTGTTTTTGTAGGCCAACCCGGAAGTTAGCGGCGCACGGGTTCCCTTGGTTGAAAGCCTATGCATTTTTCCCATAGACTTTTGGAAAATCGCAGAAAATAAGCTCTGTGTTTAACAAAGGGTTATGACATTTACACGTTTTGTCTATCAAGATAATCTTTACAAGTTAACACAACATTTATAGATTTTGAAGCCTATATAAAATCGTCAGATATAAAAGGCTAACAGTAGGCTATAAACGGACTACAGCACACCAAGGTCGCGGATCAACGTCGTCACCACCAAGCTTCCTCAAACTTTATTTAGAAAACAACTTTATTTATAAACATGCTCGCTGATTATGATCTGCGCTGTTTACGAATACTTATCCACTTTTTCATGAGAATTGCTGGCCAAATGTCCCATTTTTAATGATGACGTCAAAAGTCCCCGCCAAAGGAAGTAGTCCCTTTTAGCAATTTGTTAGCAACCGCCAATTTTAAGACACAGTAAAAGTTTAAAAAAAAATCACAAGTGGGTTATAACTGGTGTGTTTTATGTCATAGATCAAAACGTGAAAAAAACCCATAGACTTGATGGCGTTGGAACCCGAAGTCCTAAAATGCTAACTCGCTTCCGGGTTTTGCCTACAAAAATGCGTCATCCCTGAGGCACTCTATTGTCGGCTGTAAGGACCTTTGAAAGAACTGAAATAATTTGGCGAAGTGATATGGAACTGTAATGCGGTCAAGACCTGCCTGGAACTACTGTAGCTGTAAATAATTGCACACCTTAGAACATTCATCAAATTCAAGCATTCAACAGCCCGTAGTATAAGGTGTAAATAGCAACCATATTATGGCGAATGATCAGATTTTTTTATTTTTATATTATTAATAATTTGAGTTTACTTCACTCATATAACATACTTGACCAGCTACAGAGAAACTGGTAGCCAGGCAACAGACATGTGACCAATCCTGAACGTCATTACATGCATTCTACCAGTTGGCTAAGTGTGCTGAGAATTCTGGGCTGAGAACTAAGCTGAAGTGTTAATATAACTGGAGCCGTTCCTTACTGTCCTTAGAACTGTTTGGCTCGATGGTGGAAAAGCAGCTTAAGTTATTCTCTAAAGCAGTGCTTCTCAAACCTGTCCTGGAGCTGAGCTGTGAATCAACAGCACTGAACATTCTGCTTGTCTTCTTTATCTAACACAACCAATTCAGCTCTTGCAGTCTCTACTAATTTGATGAGGAGTTGAATCAGGTGTGTTAGATGAGAGACATACAAAATGAGCAGCACTGGAGAACTTTCTGAGAATCCCTGTTTAAATACTGACAGCTGTAAACAAACATTCTGCTAAAAGTCAGTTATTTAAAGTTCCTATTTAAATTATACAGTACCTTCATTGATCCTTGTTGCCGCATTGTGTACTGCAGGGTTTAAGATGTAGTTGATGTGTACTGGGCCCGTGATAGTGTTTCTTGTGAGTACAGGAGCGTTTACACTTGCACCCGTGTCAGCTGTTACATCAACACTGTCTCCAGTGGGAGTGTTACTGCTCATCTGCACTGAAATAGAGACAAAGGCACATATATAAGCTTCTTAAAGTGATTTCATGACATCTTTATTACCATCCTTGTGTTTGTTTGCTGACTGTTCAGGAATATTGTTCTAGTTCATCTTCCTCAGAACGTTGAGTGTCTCACCACACTCTGCTTTTATGCTCCGATCAGGATTTTTTACAGCCGTGTTAATCTACATCTATTTTAGTGTCTTAAAGAATTACTTCACTTTCAAATAAAAAATTTGCCCAACCTTTACTCACCCTCAAGCCATCCTAGGTTTATATGACTCTCTTCTTTCTGATAAACACAATCGGAGATACATTAATAAATATCCTGGCACATCCAAGCTTTATAATGGCAGTGAACAGAGGTCACGAGTATGAGCTGAAGAAAGTGTCTCCATCCACATCCATCCATAATAAACATACTGCACATGGCTCCGGGGGTTAATAAAGGCGTTCTGAAGCAAAGCAATGAGTTTGTGTAAAAAAAAAAAAAAAACCATATTTAACAAGTTATGAAGTTAAATATCTAGTTTCCACCAGACCACCTACCCTATTCAACTTCAGTCAGTTAATCTTTTTCCGTGAGTTGAATGGGAAAGGTGTAGGATGTAGCGTAAGCATTTTGAACTGCGAGAGTTTTACTTTATAACTTGTTAAATATGGATATTTTTTTTTACAATAAGGCATCGCATCGCTTCGCTTCAGAAGGCATTTATTAACACCCTGGAGCCGTGTGGAGTACGTTTATGATGGATGGATGTGGATGGAGACCAGTGGCATGCAGTGGTGTTCTGAAATGAGGAGGCACATTTTTTTTATGAATCAATGTAAATTCATGTGCATTACTCTTAACGTTGACATCTTCCTTGTTAAATGAACATTACTTTACAGTACATCAAAAAAGAACAATGTAACTGTTATAACAGAGACACGGAGGCAGGAATAAAAGCAATGCTGGTAAGTTTATTTGTGGAACAGTAGAGCAGATGATGAAACAACGAGTATATGGCAGTTCTTGAATGGATGAAGGAATGTGATACTGTCCTTTGATGTCTTACAGATGCCGATGGAGGGATGAGTAGAGGGATGACGGCGGAGACACTCACACACACAAGCAGGTAGGTACACGAGGGGACCAGGAGACGAAGGAGCTGAAGGAGACGACTGGAGCAGGTAAGTATAGCTTTTAGGAGTCCTTGAGGTAAGCATACAGATGCTGTAGTGCAAACGAGACCGGACAAATGCTGTGTGTGAGTGTGGGTGCTTTATAGTGCTGATGATTGCAGTGATAATGAGGTGCAGGTGACGGTGATCAGTACTCAGGTGATTGCGTGCGTGGGTAAGGCAGTGAGGTGGAACCTGACGTGTCTGTGACAGTAACAATGTAATGTTCTATTTATCAAAACCAAGTCAATCTCATCAAGTTAGTGTTTTAAGCATTTCTACATTCATTCCAAAATAATAACTAAAGGCAATAATAATTTAAACAATATATTTTATTTTGTGTATTGCAGTTTTTCTTTTTAATTGTCAACTTAGGCTATTTTGGATCATCAGTCATGTTCCGTAAACACCGTCTGTCACAGACACGAATTGTATTTTTAATTTCATCAAGCTGATTGCACTAAAAAAAAAAAAAAAAAAAAAAAAAAACGCACACTGCAAAAAATGCTGTTCTTACTTTGAGTTTTTGTCTTGTTTCTAGTCAAAATATGTTAAAGTTCTTAAATCAAGAAGCATTTTTTGACAAGTAAAAATTATTTTCTTGTTTTTAGGAAAAATAACTCAAAATTAAGTGAGTTTTTCCTTAAAACAAGCAAAATAATCTGCCAGTGGGGTAAGTAAAATAATTTTAATCCAAACTGAAAACAAGATTATATAGCTTATTTTTGGTTTGATATAAGATTATTTTACTTAACCCACTGGCAGATTATTTTGCTTGTTTTAAGGAAAAACTCAATTAATTTTGAGTTATTTTTCCTAAAAACAAGAAAATAATTTTTACTTGTCAAGAAAATGCTTCTTAATCTAAGAATTTTTAGATATTTGGACTGGAAACAAGACAAAAATTCTAAGTAAGAACAGCATTGTTTACAGTGTCATCAAGCTTTCAGTCCATTTCAAGTTTGATTTTGACATGACAAAGAAGTGATATCTAACTCTGAAAAGTAAGTAAACAATTAGTCTTCTGATTGACGCCATTATTTGTTCAGTCAAATTGACGTGCGGAACGTGCACGTCAACAAGAGGCGGGATTTATCGCACAAACATATCCATAAAATCATAAGCATAAAATCATATCCAATCATAACCAATTACATCCAATCATAGCGCGATGAAGACATTGCCTCCTCTCACGTGACTTTCCCCCATTCATTCTCAATCACCCCCCACAAAACCCACCGCACGCCAGGGATCAAATGGTTTTCTATGATTTTCTATGAGAGGAAAGGGAGACATGACTCCATAGACTGTAAAGCATGACTCCTCTGTGTAACTTCACCTGCGGGTGTCGCTGTTGGGCAGTGTTCCTTAAGAAAAACGTGTGACTTGCGCTCTTTTTAATGTCATAATTTGTAATATTTGTGTTGTTTTATATGTAATATGGATTATTTTCCCATCCTATTTTTTTTGAGGAGACACTGCCTCCCTTGCCTACTCGGAGGAAACGCCCCTGATGGAGACACTTTCTTCAGATTCATACTCGTGACCCCTGTTCACTACCATTATAAAGCTCGGATGTGTCAGGATATTTATTAATATATCTCTGTGTTTATCAGAAAGAAGAGAGTCATATACACCTAGGATGGCTTGAAGGTGAGTATAGGTTGGGCTAATTTTTCATTTGAAAGTGAACTAATCCTTTAAAAACAGATTTTTTTTGGAATTCATTTAAAAAATAACAAAAAAACAAAGTTCCACACTGTTTGCTCTAAAAGCTTTTGGAAACCAATCATTTTCACCCAAAGTAGTAGCATGATACCATTAAACATTCAAGAGTCAGATCAGAGGCTTCAACAGTGTATGGTCTTCACTTGAGCGGGCTTTTTCTAAATGCAGTATGATTTCCATTTACATGATTGTGACTCACACTCAGTAACTACGTTTAGCGCTGTGGTTGTTCATATCATGTACTTGTCTAACTTTAATTTTTTAAACTATATTGTTACACACACACACACACACACACACAAAAGCAGTGTTTCCCATGCCTGTTCCTGGAGGCACACCAACACCACATTTTCAAACTATTCCTGATCAAACACACCTGAATCAACTCATCAGCTTATTAGAAGAGACTCTATAGCCCTATTCGGACAGGATTAGTTTTACATGGGGAGGTGGGGGTTAAGTAATTATTACCAGAGCTTCTCAGTGATTTTAGTCCCATCCAAATGTGCCATCTCAGTAATCATTACAGACTAGACCCATATTCGGACTGGATTAGTTTTACATGGGGAGGTGGAGTAAAGTAATTTTACCTCAGGACATCTGTAATATTAATTGGCCAATTCGCACGGGATAAGACATCTCAGTAAAACTAGCAGAAGTGGGAGGGGTAACTCGATTTACACACTGCCGTCACCTCTCCATCGTCATGTGGGTATACGTTGCTTCCTGATAGTGTGCACAAACACATATAATCTAAATATATAAACTAATTATAACAGTTGGGTCCGATTTATTAATTAAATTCTGATTGGAATATGATGGTAATAGGCACTTAGCTAAAGATAAAATTAGTTTTGTGCCTCTGACAAGTGCTTTCGATCTTCTTTTTGCTCTGAATAGTATGTGGAAAATACTTGAGGTTTGCCACAGACTTGTCCCGCCACCTACAACACAAATAAATGTTTCTTTAAGTGCTTCCATGCTTGAAAAATGCGCAGAAAACTACATTTAAACAGGAAATGACGGAATTTACCTTACATATTTACAGCGGGTCTATTCGAACGGGATTAGTATTACCTGAGGTAATTTTTCCGGACCTTTTTACAGAAGGTAAAAGTCGCCGTAATCTTTACTGACTTTTTCAAGAATGAAAGCGCTTGAAGAAACATTCATTTGTGTTGTAGGTTGTGGGACAAGTCTGTGGCAATGCTCAAATATTTTCTACATACCATTCAGAGCAAAAAGAAGATCGAAGCAATTGTCAGAGGCACAAAACTAAAGTGCATATTACATCATAATACAATCAGAATTTAATTAATAAATCATTTGATCGGACCCAACTGTTATATATAGTTTATATATTTAGATTATATGTGTTTGTGCACATGGTATCAGGAAGCAACGCATACCCACATGATGACAGTGAGGTGACGGCGGTGCGTAAATCACATTACCCCTCCCACTTCTGCTAGTTTTACTGAGATGTCTTGTCCCGTGCGAATTGGCCAATTAATATTACAGATGTCCTGAGGTAAAATTACTTTACTCCACAACCCCACCCTCTAAAAACTGCTGGGTTAAATATGGACAAAACCAGGGATTGGGTTGTTTTCACCCAGCCATGTTTTTCAACCAATTTGGGATTTTTTTTTTTGCCAGCAATATAATAATATAGTAAAAGGCATGTTTTTGCTCACCCCCAAATAGGGGAAAATTTGGGGGGTATTTTAAGCTGAAACTTGACCATACCAGAGACTTATATTACATCATGTGAAAGAGGGCATAATAGGTGCCTTTTAACCCAACCTGCTGGGTTTGTCCATATTTTACCCAGCTTGGGTTGTTTTTAACCCAGCATTTTTTAGAGTGCATGTAAAACTAATCCCATCTGAATAGGGCTTAAGACCTAAAAATGAATGTTCCTGATGAAATAGTTTCAACTGACACAGTTTATCTGCAATTATCTGGACATTTTTAACCCCCTGAATGAGATCTGGCCAGTAGTAAATTGTGCTTTACCTGCTTCGCTATTCAAATTTGGCTCATCTCTCTTTGGATTTATCAGATCAAGTTCATCTTTCAAAATTGTTGCAGTCCAGACCTCCTCCTTATCCTCTTCTCTGATAAGAGTCATTTGAAGATCATTCTCCAGACGTGTTGTGACCTTGAAGTAGTTTGGAGGAGTTTCTCTTCTGAGTGTGATCCCTTCTTTGGGATGGATAGTCAAGGCACCAGAAATGTCAAGAATGTGTGGCGTTTTCATCCGAAATGGCCTGTCAGGTCTGGGATGCAGGATTGGACAACTTGACTTTTCCTCCTTCTCAACTTTTTCTTTTGCACAATCATCAAATGGGAAAAAGTAGACATGTAGAATGAGAGGAACTTTAGAATGCATGTAGAGAAGAAGATCACAGTGTTCATCTACTTGCATTATCCAACTTATTATTAATGTTTTAAGAGAGAAGGATGGTTGGACAATCTTAGCATGGAATCGGGTCAACTGCACAGGTTCTGTGGTTATTCCTTCGTCTTTTACGCTGAGGACTTTCACAGCATCTTTGAGAGAGGGGTCAGACTCTCCTAAACAGGCGTAATGGGGCAGATGAACTTCCTCCAGTTTCCCTGAGATCACCGTCACGTCAATCACTGGACCGATCCGGTTACACTGCAGCCTCTCCAGCTCTTTGTTGAGGAAGTGTCCGTCTACAGTACAGTACTGAAGGGTGACGTCACAGTCACAGACCCATCGCATTCTGGTCCTGACACACTCGTATCGGCCTGGGTCAGTGCTGACCCTGAACTTTGACCCTCCATCTGTACAGGCCGACGGCTCAATCTGAACCCACTGATCAGAATCAGCAATATGGACACAAGACTGGCAGTTCAGCAGTGGGTGAATATTGAGCCCAGAAGGTTTGGAGTCAGAGAACCTGTGAAGAACCAGATGAAGGAGAAAAAAAAAAGAGTGAGAGGTTTTTTTATGCACAACCAAGGTACAAAATTAATAATAAACTAATAAGTGATGGTAACTTTAACTACATTAGTTAGCATGAAATAACAATGAAAAATACTAAAGTGTTTATTAATCTCAATTAATGTTAATTTCAGCATTTATTAAATCATTATTAAAATCAAAAGTTGTATCTGTCAATATTATTTAATGGACCTGAACTAACATGTACTAACAATAAACAATTTTTTTATTTACTAATGTTAACAAAGATTAATGCCTCAACAAGTGTATTGGTATTGCTCATTGTTAGTTACTACATTAGTGAATGTTAACTAATGGGATCTTACTGTAAAGTGTTATCAACAATTCAAAATCAACAACATACTAACAGTCTACTATAAAAACCTAAAGAGTAAATCTGTCACAGATTTACCTAGCCCTATCACCTAACGACTACAGCCCCATTGACTCCCTATGCCAACGCATTGATGAAATTAAAAAATTGGATGTACCTAAACTTCCTTCAGTTAAACAAAGACAAAACTGAAGTCATTGCATTTGGAAACAAAGATGAAGTTCTCAAAGTGAACATGTACCTTCACTCTAGGGGTCAAACAACTACAAATCAAGTCAGGAATCTTGGTGTGATTTTGGAGTCAGACCTGAGTTTCAGTAGCCATGTAAAGACTAAAAAAAAAACTAAATCAGCATATTATCATCTCAAAAATATTGCAAGAATTAGATGCTTTGTCTCCAGTCAAGACTTAGAGAAACTTGTTCATGCTTTCATCACCAGCAGGGTGGATTATTGTAATGGGCTCCTCACTGGTCTTCCCAAAAAGACCATAAGACAGCTGCAGCTCGTACAGAACGCTGCTGCCAGGATTCTGAGCAGAACCCGAAAACATGAACACATCACACCAGTCCTCAGGTCCTTACACTGGCTTCCATTTAGAATTGATTTAGAATTGATTTTAAAGTACTGTTACTTGTTTATAAATCACTCAATGGCCTAGGATCTCAATACATTGCAGATATGCTCATAGAATATAAACCTAACAGATCACTCAGACCATCAGGAACAAGTCACTTAGAAGTGCCAAGGGTTCACTCAAAGCAAGGAGAGTCTGCTTTTAGCTGTTACGCCAGCCGCAGCTGGAACCAGCTTCCAGAAGAGATCAGGTGTGCTCCAGCAGTAGCCAGATTCAAATCCAGACTTAAAACATATCTTTTTATCTATCCATTTGCTAATTGAGCACTGTGCTATGTCCGAACTGTTTGCATTTTATTTTATACCTATTATCTGTTTATTCTTTTAATTCCTTTTCCTGTTTTTGTTTCATTTTTAATGTATTTTATCTTTTTTATGTATCATCTTGTTATTTCTGACTTTTAATGCATTTTAAATATTGCTGTCTGGTTGAAAGAGCTGGGAGAATTAGGAAGAAAGCATTTGTGATTAGGTTAAAATTTGGTAAATTTGGATAAGGGGACAAACCATGGGGAAATTTGAGCTGTGGTGCATGGTTGAGATATCTCTGGATTACAGTCAGGACACTTTCCAAAGGGGGAAATTTCCAACGGGGAAATTTGAACTGCGTTGCATAGATAAGATATCTCCGGAAGGGGGATTAGGGCTGTGTGGTGAAGTTTGAGGTGTCTTGGCAAAAGGGGAGATTGAAATTGTGTTTATCAGTTTGAAGTGCCTTAACTGGTAGCAGTCCTGTCGCGTGAGGAAAATCCATTTAGATCTGCTCTGATGGATAGATCCATTTAGATCCACTCTGATGGACAACAACAACAACAACAACAACCCTAAGACTTCCTAGCTCATCCATCCAGATAACAAAATTCTCTGTTTTTACTGTTATTTCTATTCCTTATGCTCTATTTTTATTATTCTTCTTTATGTAAAGCACTTTGAATTACCATTGTGTATGAAATGTGCTATACAAATAAAATTGCCTTGCTTTGCCTTGCCTAAACTTCATTGACAAGTTATTTTTATGTAGGCTCTGTTTAACTAGTCTACATGAAATCTATATTCTCCATTGTGGCGACCAGGGCGGGCGAGAGCCGTGAGGGAACGGCGCGAGAGTTAATGAGCTCCACCTGGGACGCACCAGCCTCGAGTCTCTCACGGAGGAGCTCCGGGAGCATAAAAGGAGGAGCGACAACAGTGAAGGACGAGAGAGGACCAGGCCTGGACTTTATTTTATGTTTTATTATGTTTGTGTGGCCGGCAGACGTCCGCAAGGGTCTGCCGGCATTACTTTCGTTTTGTTCTTTGTTTGTTTTATACATTAAAGTTTTGTTGAATGTTCGCCGGTTCCCGCCTCCTTCTTCCCGTATATACGAACTGTGTTACATTGGTGCCGAAACCCGGGAGGAAGGAGGGACATGCTGTCAAAGAGCCCTCGCTGCTGAGGGGGATCGCGGTGCTGCGGAGTTCGGGCAGCACGGGAGTGAAGGCCGTTGTCTGCCGTGGGCTGGAGCCTGCTACCGTCCGCCATGAAGGGAAGGAGCAGGGGACGGCGGACTCGCTGCCAGCTGCCCTCAACCGGAGGAGCCATTGCTGGCCGCCAGGAGGCGTTCGAGGATCGGGCCGTCCACCGAGCGTCCAGTGCCATCGCATGGCACCGCGAGGAAGAGCCTCTTGGCAGGCTGAGGAGCGGCAGTGTGTCGTGGAACCGGACACAGAATTTTTTTTTTTCTTTTTCCTCTCTTCCCTCTCTCGTCCTGTTGCTCCCCTTGCTTCCGTCTCCTTTCTCTCGTCTCGTCTGTCCTTACCCCCAGGTGCTGCGGCCACCGAGTCAGGCCCCGGGGGGGAGTAAGCGCAGTCGCGGGAGTACCCCCCGGCCTGCGAGGGGCGATGGGGGTATGTGGCGACCAGGGCGGGCGAGAGCCGTGAGGGAACGATGCGAGGGGGACGCACCGGCCTCGAGTCTCTCACGGAGGAGCTCCGGGAGCATAAAAGGAGGAGCGACAACAGTGAAGGATGAGAGAGGACCAGGCCTGGACTTTATTTTATTTTTGTGTGGCCGGCAGACGTCCACGAGGGTCTGCCGGCATTACTTTCGTTTTGTTCTTTGTTTTTTTATATATTAAAGTTTTGTTGAATGTTTGCCGGTTCCCGCCTCCTTCTTCCCGTATATATGAACTGTGTTATATCCATCAATGAGCTCAAGTTGAAAATTGTCTCAAGTATTCTATAAATCAGTGTTTTTAACTGTGGTGAAGCAGGATATTTTCACAGAGGTGGACAGATAAAGGCCAGCAAGCAGTCTGGGGTGGACAGAAATGTTCATTATCCAAACATAATAAATGAGTTTGACTATAAAGAACTGGACTGTTTTAGTTCTTACAACACAACTGTCTACAGTTAATTGTGCTTGATTGTAATTGAGGGAGTGCTGGAATAGAACAAGTAATACTGCGTGAATTTGATTATTTTTGTCTTATTCCTCACCTGCAGGCATATTAATAGAACATAAGATCACACTACAGCTAGAAAATTACAGAAAATTAATAGCAAATTAAAGTTTAGCTTGTGAGAAATACTGGTAAATCAGAGACCTCCAATCTCTGAAATTGAAAAAATAGCTTTTGCTCAAAACTAACTAAAATGAAAATGAATTTGTTTATAGCCCCTGCACAGGAGAGACTTGATGTTGTTTCCAAATAAAGGAAAACATTTTTATTATTGGTATCGGCATCTGCTATCAGCTATCACAGTCTGGAAAAATCCTTCACTAAGACAGTATATTTCACTCACCTGGTTGTGTGTGTATCACTGTCGTTTCTCAAAGGATGTTGTTTAATGTCACACAGATACACTGAGGATTTATAATAATGAACCCCAAATCCAGCATAGAGGGGTTCAGTGAATGTGGTGTTGAATGTGTGTAAGTGTGTGAGTGTGTGTGTGTCAGAGACGCTGTAGAAGGACAGAGTGCCGGCCAACACGTCCACATACACTCCTACTCTCTTAGAGGATGAACTGATTACAGGTATCTTAGTGCTGTTCTTATTGTGATGGGCAGAGAAACTTTTATTAGAGCACTCCAGACTCCAGGATTTGTCATTGTATCCAAACACACAGTCTTCACTCTCTCCTTTCCTGCTGATTCTTTTATATGTCACTGATATTTCAGCACCTCTGCTCCATTCAGCCTCCCAGTAACAGCGTCCAGTCAGACTCTCTCCACACAGAACCTGAGGAGTAACATCAAATCTCTCAGGATGATCAGGATACGACTGATCCTGAAACACACGAGTCACCTTCCTGTTCTCCTCAGACAGAATGAGACGAGTGTTTGCTGTGTTTGGATCCAGTGTGAGATCACAGGCATCTGAACACAATAAGAGAGAAACATTTCAATAAATGAGACAAATCAACATCAAATCACGGAATGATTGTGTGTGGAGACCTACATTTGTGTAGTTCTGCTGTAATTCTGAACTCTCCACAATGATCCACACTATAAAACACAAACATAATTCACATTCATTTTCTAAAAGTCAGACAAAAATGAAAAAGAAACACACACACAAACTGTTCTGTGACACAAACTTAGTTCACACAAAAATGATCAATCATTTAGTCTGATGTTGTTTCAAACCTGTATAAGTTTCTTCTGTGAAACATAAAAGACAAAAAAAACAAAGTTTTCAAAACAAAATATAACTTGGGACACTACAGTTAAAATGTCATGGACAATTTCTTTTAAATAATTTTGGGACAATACCAGCAACATTTGTGAAATGGAGAGATCAAAATAGTCAGAAAATGGAGCAGAGAAAATCAAGTCTTGTATATGTATCTTTTAAAGACGGATCATCCTGCAAAATATGCCAGTATTTCTCCC